>NW_027675321.1:2027500-2282500 GCF_965601325.2 Salmo salar | reverse complement strand
ATACAAACTCCTCTAAAATCCGAAAACTTCAATTTTTCAAACATATGACTATTTTACAGCATTTTAAAGACAAGACTCTCGTTAATCTAACCACACTGTCCGATTTCAAAAAGGCTTTACAGCGAAAGCAAAACATTAGATTATGTCAGCAGAGTACCCAGCCAGAAATAATCAGACACCCATTTTTCAAGCTAGCATATAATGTCACAAAAAACAAAACCACAGCTAAATGCAGCACTAACCTTTGATGATCTTCATCAGATGACACTCCTAGGACATTATGTTATACAATGCATGCATGTTTTGTTCAATCAAGTTCATATTTATATTAAAAAACAGCTTTTTTACATTAGCATGTGACGTTCAGAACTAGCATACCCCCCGCAAACATCCGGTGAATTTACTAAATTACTCACGATAAACGTTCACAAAAAACATAACAATTATTTTAAGAATCATAGATACAGAACTCCTCTATGCACTCGATATGTCCGATTTTAAAATAGCTTTTCGGTGAAAGCACATTTTGCAATATTCTAAGTACATAGCCCGGCCATCACGGCTAGACATTTAGACACCGACCAAGTTTAGCCCTGACCAAACTCCGATTTACTATTACAAAAGTTTGATTACCTTTGTTGTCTTCGTCAGAATGCACTCCCAGGACTGCTACTTCAATAACAAATGTTGGTTTGGTCCAAAATAATCCATCTTTATATCCAAATAGCGGCGTTTTGTTCGTGCGTTCAAGACACTATCCGAAGCGTAAATAAGGGTCACGAGCATGGCGCAATTCGTGACAAAAGATTTCTAAATATTCCATTACCGTACTTCGAAGCATGTCAACCGCTGTTTAAAATCAATTTTTATGACATTTTTCTCGTAAAAAAGCGATAATATTCCGACCGGGAATCTGCGTTTAGGTAAACAGACGAAAGAAAACTAAGCATTCTGTCGACGCGGGCACGAGCCTGAGTCTCACAGTACTGTAACCAGCCACTACCCAAACGCGCTACTTTGTTTCAGCCAGAGCCTGCAAAGCCACGATTCAGCTTTTTGCCGCCTTCTGAGAGCCCATGGGAGCCGTAGGAAGTGTCACGTAACAGCAGAGATCCTCTGTAATGGATAGAGATAATCAAGAAGGGCAAGAAATTGTCAGACAGGGCACTTCCTGCATGGAATCTTCTCAGGTTTTGTTCTGCCAAATGAGTTCTGTTATACAGTTTTAGAAACTTTGGAGTGTTTTCTATCCAAAGCTAATAATTATATGCATATTCTAGTTTCTGGGCAGGAGTAATAATCAGATTAAATCGGGTAAGTTTTTTTATCCGGCTGTGAAAATACTGCCCCCTAGCCATAACAGGTTAAGATTGTATTGAGTATACAGTCCACACCATATCTATTTTGACAGTGAAGATAACATTTTAAATGTGGCTCTAAACTCCAACATTTTGGATTTCAGATCAAATGTTTCATATGAGGTGACAGTATATAATGTCACCTTTTATTTGAGGATATTTTCATACATATCTGTTTCACCATTTAGAAAAATGAAAGCGCTTTATGTATCTAGTCCCCCTATTTAAAGAAGTCATATGTTTTCTGACCAATTAATTCATAGTGTATTAAAATAGTCAAAAGTTGAGTATTTGGTCCCATATTCTTTGACTTCAATGACTACATCAAGCCTGTGACTGCCATGATCAAGAAAGATCATGAATAATAATGAGTGAGAGACTTACAGAGGCTACAACAAAACATGCTAACCTCTCACCATTACCAATAACAGAGGCTACAACAAAACATGCTAACCTCTCACCATTACCAATAACAGAGGCTACAACAAAACAGCTAACCTCTCACCATTACCAATAACAGAGGCTACAACAAAACATACTAACCTCTCACCATTACCAATAACAGAGGCTACAACAAAACATACTAACCTCTCACCTTTAACCTCAAATAAAAGGTGACATTCTGTACAGTCACCTGATGTGAAACATTCTATCTCAAATCCAAAATCCTGGAGCATAGCACCACATTTAAAACTGTAAGCTTCACTGTCCAAACACATATGGTGTGGACTATGTGTGTCTGGTAAACACATGTGGATCTGGGGAACAGTTATCACTTGTTGACCAACTACAGGAATACTGACCTCAGAGTCTCCAGTCTGCAGTGTGGATCCTCCAATCCAGCAGAGAGCAGCTTCACTCCTGAATCCTTCAGGAAATTGTTACTCAGGTCCAGCTCTCTCAGGTGTGAGGGGTTTGAACTGAGAACTGAGGCCAACACTTTACAGGATGTGTCTGTGAGTTTACAGCCAGTGAGTCTGCCAACAGAGAATAAATACAATGACAGACAGGTTGTATTAAAATGATATGCTTTGCTTTCTCTGTTTACGCTGTTACCCGTTTACAAATAATGTGTTGGGTTTGACCTCAGAGCTGAGACCAGAGAAGCACAGCCTTCCTCTGTGACTAGACAGCCTGACAGCCTGCAATGAGTCAAATCATATTAAAATCACACTGCTATTCTTTGGTGGTGAAAATAGTGGCAGTATATTTCTTCAACATATTCAGATACATCAGTGTCCTGAAACCTGCCATATCTACTCATATATTAAAGTATCATAATATAAATTACAAATTATCAAAGTATTGCCTGCAGATAGAAACATGTATAGGAAAAATATTTGAGTAGACTGCCCAGACCAGTTTAAAATCAGTATCAGTCAAAAGACAGACAGTGAGGTATCAGATTTAGATTGTATTGAGTATACAGTCCACACCATATCTATTTTGACAGTGAACCTAACATTTTAAATGTGGCTCTAAACTCCAACATTTTGGATTTCAGATCAAATGTTTCATATGAGGTGACAGTATATAATGTCACCTTTTATTTGAGGATATTTTCATACATATCTCTTTCACCGTTTAGAAAAATGAAAGCCCTTTATGTATCTAGTCCTCCTATTTAAAGAAGTCATATGTTTTCTGACCAATTCACTCATAGTGGCTTAAAGTAGTCACAAGTTGAGAATGTGATCCGATATTCCTTGAACGCAGCGACTACATCAAGCTTGTGACTCAAACTCGTTGATTGATTTTGCAGTTTGTTTTGGTTGTGTTTTGGGTTGTGTTTTGCCCAATATTAAAATGGTGGATGGTGTAACGTCTGCTTCCAGATCACACTCTCAAACACGTAGATCCCCGTGAATGCAGCTCACTCTCCAGATCCCAGTCACCTGAATTCTGATCACCTGTTCACACACCTGTATGTCATTATCAAACTCTATGTAGTTCAGTTCTTTGCTCCCCCATCATTGTGAAGTGTTGTTTGTTTTGTGACACAAGGCTATTCGGAGTGCTGCATTTCCCGTAATTTACTCCTCCGGAGAATGATAGTTTTTGCCTGCCTCACTAATGATGCCTTTTGCCGTTTCCCTGCCTGTACTGTTGCCTTTTTGGACCCCCTGTGTATGACCTTCTGCCTGCCCCTGGACCCAGCTACCTGCCTCCTCCTGTGGTCCTTCACAATAAACACCTGCTGAGCCCTGCGCTTGAAACCAGCTCTCTGTCTCCCATCGTGTTCATTACAGATGGTGACTGGAGTAATTTTATTTACAAGTGAGTAGATAACATGTTTCTAAACACTACTAAAAGCATCCTGATGATGCCATGATTAAGAAAAATCATGAATCATGAATAATTGTGAGGAAGTTACAGAAGCTACAACAAAACATGCTAACCTCTCACCATTACCAATAACAGTGGATACAACAAAACATGCTAACCTCTCACCATTACCAATAAAAGAGGCTACAACAAAACATGCTAACCTCTCACCATTACCAATAACAGAGACTACAACAAAACATGCTAACCTCTCACCACTACCAATAACAGAGGCTACAACAAACATGCTAACCTCTCACCATTACCTATTTATTTATTTCACCTTTATTTTAAAATAAAAAAAAAAATAATGAACCCCAATGAGTCGTGCACAACCCGTGTCCAAATTAAGCACCTCACATTGTGGTTACTCACGACTTGGTAGATATTCCCTCAGCGAAGTATGGCAGTTCCATGCAGGTTTCCTCACAAAGTCCAAGGCAAGCACAGCTACCCATGCAGACAGTACTCCTTAGCCGTAACCGATATCCCCATGGCAACACAAACTCGTTAAGCTTCCCAAGCAATTATCTCCCAGTGTCACACGATGCTAGGCTAACCTCTAGGCTGGCTAATACCTCCACGACGAGACGGTAGCTTCAGTCTTTACTAAGTTTTAACTAAATTATAACAACTCTTTTATTAAATAAATCATGTATTTCCCTTCATGTCTTAGTAGCTATGGGTTTTGTTGTAGTTCTGTCGTCTTCTTTTATAATTTTTCTTCACCAACCGTCCTGAGGTAAAACGTCCATCCTTTCATCAACGTCTTTTTCCCTCCCGTTAACCAGGTCAACTCCCATTGGCCACAACTTAACAAGCGACCTTATTGGTCAAAACTTAAACTTGAAAGTAAAACAAACTATTCACTTATACATTAAATAAATATTTCTTCAAAAAGCATAATGCATTAACCTGTTGGGTCTAGGGGGCAGCATTTGCACGTCTGGATAAAAAAAATGTACCCGATTTAATCTGGTTACTAATCCTACCCAGTAACTAGAATATGCATATACTTATTATATATGGATAGAAAACACTCTAAAGTTTCCAAAACTGTTTGAATGGTGTCTGTGAGTATAACAGAACTCATTTGGCAGGCAAAACCCTGAGACATTTTCTGACAGGAAGTGGATACCTGATGTGTTGTATTGACTTTAAAGCTATCCCATTGAAAGACACAGGGGTTTAGGAATATTTTGGCACTTCCTATTGCTTCCACTAGATGTCACCAGCCTTTACAAAGTGTTTTGAGTCTTCTGGAGGGAGATCTGACCGAACAAGAGCCATGGAACGGTGATGTCCCATTAGACACCTGGCGCGCTACTTCATGTTGGGTACCCTCGTTCCAATACGTTATAAAAGGCTATGCATTCGTCCACCTTGAATATTATTCATGTTCTGGTTAAAAAAGGCCCTAATGATTTATGCTATACAACGTTTGACATGTTTGAACGAACGGAAATATATTTTTTCCCCTCGTTCATGACGAGAAGTCCGGCTGGCTTACATCATGTGCTAACGAGACGGAGATTTTTGGACATAAATGATGAGCTTTTTTGAACAAAACTACATTCGTTATGGACCTGTGATACCTGGAAGTGACATCTGATGAAGAGAATCAAAGGTAATGGATTATTTACATAGTATTTTCGATTTTAGATCTCCCCAACATGACGTCTAGTCTGTATCGCAACGCGTATTTTTCTGGGCACAGTGCTCAGATTATTGCAAAGTGTGATTTCCCAGTAAGGTTATTTTTAAATCTGGCAAGTTGATTGCGTTCAAAAGATGTAAATCTATAATTCTTTAAATGACAATATAATATTTTAACAATGTTTTCTAATTTTAATTATTTAATTTCTGACGCTGACTTGACTGCCGGTTATTGGAGGGAAACGATTTCCTCAACATCAATGCCATAGTAAAACGCTGTTTTTGTATATAAATATGAACTTGATAGAACTAAAAATGCATGCATTGTCTAACATAATGTCCTAGGAGTGTCATCTGATGGAGATTGTAAAAGGTTAGTGTATCATTTTAGCTGGTTTTATGGTTTTGGTGACCCTGTCTTTGACTTGACAAAACATTACACACAACTCTTGTAAATGTACTGTCCTAACATACTCTAAATTTATGCTTTCGCCGTAAAACCTTTTTGAAATCGTAAAACGTGGTTAGATTAAGGAGATGTTTATCTTTCAAATGGTGTAACATAGTTGTATTTTTGAAAAATTTGAATTTTGACATTTATTTGGATTCAAATTTGCCGCTCTTGAAATGCACCTGCTGTTGATGGAGTGCACCACAGGTGGCACGCTAGCGTCCCACCTAGCCCCAAGAGGTTAACAACATTACAGTTTAGGAGCAATTCAATCATCTTTTAAATATAATACCAGTTAATTATAACAAATAATCTCAATATTTGGTTCAAACAAGGGTATTACACAAACATACAGTCAATAATACAGTAGAAAAATAAGTCTATATACAATGTGAGCAAATGAAGTGAAATAAGGGAGGTAAAGGCAAAAAAAGGCCATGGTGGCAAAGTAAATACAATATAGCAAGTAAAACACTGGAATGGTAGATATGCAGTGGAAGAAAGTGCAAAGTAGAAATGGAAATAATGGGGTGCAAAGGAGCTAAATAAATAAATACAGTAGGGGAAGAGGTAGTTGGGCTAAATTATAGATGGGCTATGTACAGGTGCAGTAATCTGTGAGCTGCTCTGACAGCTGGTGCTTAAAGCTAGTGAGGGAGATAAGTGTTTCCAGTTTTAGAGATTTTTGTAGTTCGTTCCAGTCATTGGCAGCAGAGAACTGGAAGAAGAGGCGGCCGAAGGAGGAATTGGTTTTGGGGGTGACCAGGGAGATATACCTGATGGAGCGCGTGCTACAGGTGGGTGCTGCTATGGTGACCAGCGAGCTGAGATAAGGGGGGACTTTACCTAGCAGGGTCTTGTAGATGACCTGGAGCCAGTGGGTTTGGCGACGAGTATGAAGCGAGGGCCAGACAACGAGAGCGTACAGGTCGCAGTGGTGGGTAGTACAGTGGGGGAAAAAAGTATTTGATCCCCTGCTGATTTTGTACGTTTGCCCACTTACAAAGACATGATCAGTCTATAATTTTAATGGTAGGTTTATTTGAACAGTGAGAGACAGAATAACAGCAAAAAAATCCAGAAAAAAGCATGTCAAAAATGTTATACAATTATTTGCATTTTAATGAGGGAAATAAGTATTTGACCCCTCTGCAAAACATGACTTAGTACTTGGTGGCAAAACCCTTGTTGGCAATCACAGAGATCAGACGTTTCTTGTAGTTGGCCACCAGGTTTGCACACATCTCAGGAGGGATTTTGTCCCACTCCTCTTTGCAGATCTTCTCCAAGTCATCAAGGTTTCAAGGCTGACGTTTGGTAACTTGAACCTTCATCTCCCTCCACAGATTTTCTATGGGATTAAGGTCTGGAGACTGGCTAGGCCACTCCAGGACTTTAATGTGCTTCTTCTTGAGCCACTCCTTTGTTGCCTTGGCCGTGTGTTTTGGGTCATTGTCATGCTGGAATACCCATCCACAACCCATTTTCAATGCCCTGGCTGAGGGAAGGAGGTTCTCACCCAAGATTTGACGGTACATGGCCCCGTCCATCGTCCCTTTGATGTTGTTTGAAGTTGTCCTGTCCCCTTAGCAGAAAAACACCCCCAAAGCATAATGTTTCCACCTCCATGTTTGACGGTGGAGATGGTGTTCTTGGGGTCATAGGCAGCATTCCTCCTCCTCCAAACACGGCGAGTTGAGTTGATGTCAAAGAGCTCCATTTTGGTCTCATCTGACCACAACACTTTCACCAGTTGTCCTCTGAGTCATTCAGATGTTCATTGGCAAACTTCAGACGGGCATGTATATATGTATTCTTGAGCAGGGGGACCTTGCGGGCGCTGCAGGATTTCAGTCCTTCACGGCGTAGTGTGTTACCAATTGTTTTCTTGGTGACTATGGTCCCAGCTGCCTTGAGATCATTGACAAGATCCTCCCGTGTAGTTCTGGGCTGATTCCTCACCGTTCTCATGATCATTGCAACTCAACGAGGTGAGATCTTGCATGGAGCCCCAGGCCGAGGGATATTGACAGTTCTTTTGTGTTTCTTCCATTTGCGAATAATCGCACCAAATGTTGTCACCTTCTCACCAAGCTGCTTGGCGATGGTCGTGTAGCCCATTCCAGCCTTGTGTAGGTCTACAATCTTGTCCCTGACATTCTTGGAGAGCTCTTTGGTCTTGGCCATGGTGGAGAGTTTGGAATCTGATTGATTGATTGCTTCTGTGGACAGGTGTCTTTTTTACAGGTAACAAGTTGCGGTTAGGAGCACTCCCTTTAAGAGTGTGCTCCTAATCTTAGCTCGTTACCTGTATAAAAGACACCTGGGAGCCAGAAATCTTTCTGATTGAGATGGGGTCAAATACTTATTTCCCTCATTAAAATGCAAATCAATTTATAACATTTCTGACATGCGTTTTCTGGATTTTTTGTTGTTATTCTGTCTCTCACTGTTCAAATAAACCATTAAAATTATAGACTGATCCTTTCTTTGTCAGTGGGCAAACGTACAAAATCAGCAGGGGATCAAATACTTTTTTCCCCCACTGTATATGGGGCTTTGGTGACAAAACGGATGGCACTGTGATAGACTGCATTCAATTTATTGAGTAGGGTATTGGAGGCTATTTTGTAAATGACATCGCCGAAGTCGAGGATCGGTAGGATGGTCAGTTTTATAAGGGTATGTTTGGCAGCATGAGTGAAGGATGCTATGTTGTGAAATAGGAAGCCAATTCTAGATTTAACTTTGGATTGGAGATGCTTATAGTGAGTCTGGAAGGAGAGTTTACAGTCTAACCAGACACCTAGGTATTTGTAGGTGTCCACATATTCTAAGTCAGAACCGTCCAGAGTAGTGATGCTGGACGGGCGGGCAGGTGCAGGCAGCGATCGGTTGAAGAGCATGCATTTAGTTTTACTTGTATTTAAGAGCAGTTGAGGCCACGGAAGGACAGCTGTATGGCATTGAAGCTCGTCTGGAGTTTAGTTAACACAGTGTCCAAAGAAGGGCCAGAAGTATACAGAATAACTCCAATAACAAAGGGGGTCTGATCTTTGTGCCTCTGTAACTTTCTCATTCATCATCATTCACGATTCATTCATGATTATTCATAATCATGGTAGCATCAACATGAATGTAGAAGTGTTCAGAAAGATCTTCTATTCTTACTGACAATACAAGTGAAGTGACTCCAAAATGACAGGACATTATTCACCGTTCAGTTTCTATTAGGAAAAACATCATCCAAAACACAACCAAAACAAACTGAAAAATGAATTCAACAAGTTTGTAGAATCACAAGCTTGATGTAATCACTGCAGGCATGGAATATGGTACAACCACTAAACTTATGACTACTTTAATACAATATAAGTGAATTTGTCCAAATAATTAAGACTTCTTCAAATGGGAGAACTACGTACAGAAAGTGCTTTAAGTTTTAAACGGTAAAACAGATATGTATGAAAATACCCTAAAATAAAAGGTGACATTCTGTAAGGTCACCTAATATGAAACATCTCAAATCCAAAATGCTGGAGCATAGCACCGAATGTAAAACTGTAAGCTTCACTGTCCAAACACATATGGTGTGGACTATGTGTGCCTGGTAAACACATGTGGATCTGGTGAACAGTTATCACTTGTTGACCAACTACAGGAATACTGACCTCAGAGTCTCCAGTTTACAGTGGGGATTCCCCAGTCCAGCAGAGAGCAGCTTCACTCCTGAATCCTTCAGGTCATTGTTACTCAGGTCCAGCTCTCTCAGGTGTGAGGGGTTTGACTCCAGAGCTGAGACCAGAGAAGCACATCCTTCCTCTGTGACTCCACAGCCTGACAGCCTGTAAAGAGTCAAATCATATTAAAATCACACTGCTATGCTTTGGTGGTGAAAATAGTGGCAGTATAATTTTTCAAAGTTTTTCAGATATTAGTGTCCTGAATCCTTCCATATCTATTCGTAAATTAATGTATCATCATTAAAAATGACAAATGATCAAAGTATTGCCTGCAGATAGAAACATATATAGTACAAATATTTGAGTAGACTGACCAGACCAGTTTAAAAGCAGTATCAGTCAGAAGACAGGCAGTGATGTATCAGATTTAGATTGTGTTGAGTATACAGTCCACACCATATCTATTTTGACAGTGAAGATAACATTTTAAATGTGGCTCTAAACTCCAACATTTTGGATTTCAGATCAAATGTTTCATATGAGGTGACAGTATATAATGTCACCTTTTATTTGAGGGTATTTTAATACATACAGTTGAAGTCAGAAGTTTACATACACCTTAGCCAAATACATTTAAACTCTATTTTTACAATTCCTGACATTTAATCCTAGTAAAAATCCCCTGTCTTAGGTCAGTTAGGATCACCACTTTATTGTAGAATGTGAAATGTCAGAATAATAGTAGAGAGAATGATTAATTTCAGCTTTTATTTCTTTCATCACATTCCCAGTGGGTCAGAAGTTTACATACACTCAATTAGTATTTGGTAGCATTGCCTTTAAAGGGTTTAACTTGGGTTAAACGTTTCGGGTAGCCTTCCACAAGGTTCCCACAATAAGTTGGGTGAATTTTGGCCCATTCCTCCTGACAGAGCTGGTGTAACTGAGTCAGGTTTGTAGGCCTCTTGCTCGGACACGCTTTTTCAGTTCTGCCCACAAATTTTCGATAGGATTGAGGTCAGGGCTTTGTGATGGCCACTCCAATACCTTGACTTTGGTGTCCTTAAGCCATTTTGCCACAACTTTGGAAGTATCGTTGGGGTCATTGTCCATTTGGAAGACCCATTTGTGACCAAGCTTTAACTTCCTGACTGATGTCTTGAGATGTTGCATCAATATATCTACGTAATTTTCCTCCCTCATGTAGCCATCTATTTTGTGAAGTGCACCAGTCCCTCCTGCAGCAAAACACCCCCACAACATGATGCTGCCACCCCCGGGCTTCACGGTTGGGATGGTGTTCTTTGGCTTGCAAGCCTCCCCATTTTTCCTCCAAACATAACGATGGTCATTATGGCCAAACAGTTCTTGTATTGTTTCATCTGACCAGAGGACATTTCTCCAAAAAGTACGATATTTGTCCCCATGTGCAGTTGCAAACCGTAGTCTGGCTTTTTTTATGGTGGTTTTGGAGCAGTGGCTTCTTCCTTGCTGAGCAGCCTTTCAGGTTATGTCGATATAGGACTCGTTTTTACTGTGGATATAGATACTTTTGTACCTGTTTCCTCCAACATCTTCACAAGGTCCGTTGCTGTTATTCTGGGATTGATTTGCACCAAAGTAAGTTCATCTCTAGGAGACAGAACGCGTCTCCTTCCTGAGCGGTATGGCGGTTGTGTGGTCCCATGGTGTTAAGAGTTGCGTACTATTGTTTGAACAGATGAACGTGTTACCTTCAGGCGTTTGGAAATTGTTCCCAAGGATGAACCATACTTGTGGAGGTCTACAATTTTTTTTCTGAGATCTTGGCTGATTTATTTTCATTTTCCCATGATGTCAAGCAAAGAGGCACTGAGTTTGAAGGTAGGCCTTGAAATACATCCAAATGATGTCAATTAGCCTACCAGATGCTTCTAAAGCCATAACATAATTTTCTGGAATTTTCCATGCTGTTTAAAGGCACAGTCAACTTAGTGTATGTAAACTTCTGACCCACTGGAATTGTGATACAGTGAATTATAAGTGAAATAATCTGTCTGTAAACAATTGTTTCAAAAATTACTTGTGTCATGCACAAAGTAGATGTCCTAACCGACTTGACAAAACTATATAGGTTGTTAAATATAAATTTGTGGAGAGGTTCAAAAACACGTTTTAATGACTCCAACCTAAGTGTATGTACATTTCCGACTTCAACTGTATGTGATTCACGATTAAAAATTAAATTCTGATGATGCCATGATTAAGAAAAATCATAAATAAATCATGATTCAGAATGAGTGAGAAAGTTACAGAGGCCACAACAGAACATGCTAACCTCTCACCATTACCAATAAGAGAGGATACAACAAAACAGCTAACCTCTCACCATTACCAATAACAGAGGCTACAACAAAACATGCTAACCTCTCACCATTACCAATAACAGAGGCTACAACAAAACAGCTAACCTCTCACCATTACCAATAACAGAAGCTACAACAAAACATGCTAACCTCTCACCATTACCAATAACAGAGGCTACAACAAAACAGCTAACCTCTCACCATTACCAATAACAGAGGCTACAACAAAACATGCTAACCTCTCACCATTACCAATAACAGAGGATACAACAAAACATGCTAACCTCTCACCATTACCATTGACAGAGGCTACAACAAAACATGCTAACCTCTCACCATTACCAATAACAGAGGCTACAAAAAAAACATGCTAACCTCTCACCATTACCATTGACAGAGGCTACAACAAAACATGCTAACCTCTCACCATTACCAATAACAGAGGCTACAAAAAAACATGCTAACCTCTCACCATTACCAATAACAGAGGCTACAACAAAACATGCTAACCTCTCACCATTACCAATAACAGAGGCTACAACAAAACATGCTAACCTCTCACCAATACCAATAACAGAGACTACAACAAAACATGCTAACCTCTCACCATTACCAATAACAGAGGCTACAACAAAACATGCTAACCTCTCACCATTACCAATAACAGAGGCTACAACAAAACATGCTAACCCCTCACCATTACCAATAACAGAGGGGGTATGATCATTGTGCCGCTGTAACTTTCTCATTCATCATCATTCTTGATTCATTCTTATTCTTACTGACAATACTCCAAAATGACTCCAAAATGACGGGACATTATTCACCAATCAGTTTCTATTAGGAAAAACATAATCCAAATTATAACCAAAACAAACTGCAAATGATTTCAACAAGTTTGTAGAATCACTAGCTTGATGTAATCACTCTAGGCATGGAATATGGGACCAAATACTAAACTTATGACTACTTTAATACAATATAAGTGAATTTGTCCAAATAATTAAGACTTCTTCAAATGGGAGAACTATAGTGCCTTGCAAAAGTATTCATCTCCCTTGGCGTTTTTCCATTTTGTTGCATTACAACATGTCATTTAAATTGATTTGATTTGGATTTCATGTAATGGACAAACACAAAATAGTCCAAATTGGTCAAGACCGAATAAAAAAAAATAATGACTTGTTTAAAAAATAAAGTTAAAAACAGAAAAGTGGTGCGTGCATATGTATTCACCCCCTTTGCTATGAAGCCCATAAATAATATCTGGTGCAACCAATTACCTTCAGAAGTCACATCATTAGTTAAATAAACTCCACATGTGTGCAATCTAAGTGTCACATGATCTGTCATATGATCTAATTATATATACACCTGTTCTGAAAGGCCCCAGAATCTACAACACCACTAAGCAAGGGGCACCACCAAGCAAGCGGTACCATGAAGACCAAGGAGCTCTCCAAACAGGTCAGGGACAAAGTTGTGGAGAAGTACAGATCAGGGTTGGGTTATAAAACAATATCAGAAACATTGAACATCCCACGGAGCGCCATTAAATCCATTATTAAAAAATGGAAAGAATATGGCACCACAACAAACCTACCAAGAGAGGGCCGCCCACCAAAACTCACAGACCAGGCAAGGGGGGCATTAACCTGTTTAGGATAGGGGGCAGTATTTTCACGGCCGGATAAAAAACGTACCCGATTTAATCTGGTTATTACTCCTGCCCAGAAACTAGAATATGCATATAATTAGTAGATGTAGATAGAAAACACCCTAAAGTTTCTAAAACTGTTTGAATGGTGTCTTGTCCTTCTATAGCCTCTTTATGGAAAATAGAGGATCTCTGCTGTAACGTGACACTTTCTAAGGCTCCCATATGCTCTCAGAAGGTGCCAGAATGTTGAATGATGACTCTGCAGTCCCTGGGCGAAAAACAGTAGAGCATTTGGAAAGTGGTTGCTCTGAGAACAATGACACGGGTGCGCGCGTGCATGTGAAGACTCCATTTTCAACTTTCAGTGTTTGAACGAAAACAAGTTCTCCCGGTCGGAATATTATTGCTATTTTACAAGAAAAATCGCATAAAAATTGATTTTAAACAGCGTTTGACATGCTTCGAAATACGGTAATGGAATATTTGGTATTTTTTTGTCACGATACGCGCCGGCGCGACACCCTTCGGATAGTGTCTTGAACGCAAGAACAAAACGCAGCAATTTGGATATAACTATGGATTATTTGGAACCAAAACAACATTGGGTGTTGAAGTAGAAGTCCTGGGAGTGCATTCTGAAGAAGAACAGCAAAGGTAATCACATTTTTCTTATAGTACATATGAGTTTGGTGAGTGCCAAACTTGGTGCGTGTCAAAACATCTAGCCATGATGGCCGGGCTATCTACTCAGAATATTGCAAAATGTGCTTTCACCGAAAAGCTATTTTAAAATCGGTCACCACGATTGCATAAAGGAGTTCTGTATCTATAATTCTTAAAATAATTGTATGTTTTCTGTGAACGTTTATCGTGAGTAATTTAGTAAATTCACCGGAAGTGTTCGGTGGGTATGCTAGTTCTGAACGTCACATGCTAATGTAAAAAGCTGTTTTTTGATATAAATATGAACTTGATTGAACAAACCATGCATGTATTGTATAACATAATGTTCTAGGAGTGTCATCTGATGAAGATCATCAAAGGTTAGTGCTGCATTTAGCTGTGTTTTTGTTTTTGTGACATTATATGATAGCTTGAAAAATGGGTGTGTGATTATTTCTGGCTGGGTACTCTCCTGACATAATCTAATGTTTTGCTTTCGTTGTAAAGCCTTTTTGAAATCGGACAATGTGGTTAGATAAAGGAGAGTCTTGTCTTTAAAATGATGTAAAATAGTCATATGTTTGAAAAATTGACGTTTTTGGATTTTTGAGGAGTTTGTAATTCGCGCCACGCTCTATCATTGGATATTGGCGAGGCGTTCCGCTAGCTGCACATCTAGATGTAAGAGGTTAATCAGAGAGGCAAAGATAACCCTGAAGGAGCTGCAATGCTACACAGCAGAGATTTGAGTATCTGTCCATAGGACCACTTTAAGCCATACACTACACAGAGCTGGGTTTTATGGAAGAGTGGCCAGAAAAAAAGCCATTGCTTAACCTCTTGACGGTCGCCTAGGATAGGGGGCGCTACAGCGATTTTTGAAAAAAATTCGTGCCCATTTTAAACGGCCTCCTACTCAAACTGAGAAGCTAGGATATGCATATAATTAATACTTGTGGATAGAAAACACCCTAAAGTTTCTAAAACTGTTTGAATGGTGTCTGTGAGTATAACAGAACTCATATGGCAGTCAAAACCCCGAGACCGATCGTAACAGGATGTGGAATTCTGAATTGCGCACTCAACTTCAGCACCTTGCCTATAAATCACACCGTGAGCAATGGTTCATTGAGCACTTCCTATTGCTTCCACTAGATGTCCCCAGTCTTTACAAAGTGATTTGAGCCTTCTACTGTGAAAACTGAATGAATGAAACGCAGTGGAACGTGGTCACATGAGGAGGGCCATCACCATTATGACGCCGGCGCCCCTGGCTACCCTCCCCTTTCGAAACGTTTTGAAACACAATGCAATGCAATCGTCCCCCTTGAATCTTATTGGAGCTCTGGTTGAAAAAGTCCCTAAAGATTTATGTTATACAACGTTTGACATGTTTGAACGAACCTAAATAAGAAAAAAATGCATTTTGTTGAGAGAGAAGTCCCGCAGCCGACGGCAGTTTTGGAGCAGCCTTCAGAACGCGCTAACAAGAACAAGCTATTTGGACGTAAAGGATTAACTTTTTCGAACGAAAATACATTTGTTGTGGACCTGGGATACCTGGAAGTGCTTTCTGATAAAGATAATCAAAGGTAAGGGATTATTGACAATACTATACAAGAGTAGATTTGATATGTGATTGTTCCAAGATGGCGCTGACCTGTAACGGTAGCCAATTTTTCTGAGTATCGCATCCCCTTTTATCGCAAAGTGTGATTACCCAGTAAAGTTATTTTTAAATCTGGCATTACAGGTGCTTTCAAGAGATATTCATCTATAAATCTTAGAATGACAATATTACATTTTAAAAATGTTTTCGAATAGTAATTTAGTAAATTGTAGCGCTGTTTCACCGGATGCATTTGAGGGAAAATAGTTAGTCAACGTTACACGCCGATGTAAAATGCTGTTTTTATATATAAATATGAACTTTATCGAACAAAATAATGCATGTATTGTGTAACATGATGTTCTAGGTGTGTCATCTGATGAAGATTGTCAAAGGTTAGTGCTGCATTTAGCTGTTTTTTTGGTTATTTGTGATGCATGCGGTTGGTCGGAAAATGGCTATGTGGCTACTTTTACGATATACTCCTCTAACATAATCTAATGTTTTGCTTTTGCTGTAAAGCCTTTTTGAATTCGGACAACGTGGTTCAATTCAGGAGAGGTGTATCTATAAAACGATATAACATAGTCCTTTATTTGAAAAAATAAAATAATAATACATTTTGTTATGCTAATAGGGATAGGATTTTTCGCTGGATGTCCGTCCCGTATGAGCCCGACCAGGGGTTAAAGAAAAAAATAAGCAAACATGTTTGGTGTTCACCAAAAGGCATGTGGGAGACTCCCCAAACATATGGAAGAAGGTACTCTGGTCAGATGAGACTAAAATTCAGCTTTTTGGCCATCAAGGAAAACGCTATGTCTGGCGCAAACCCAACACCTCTCATCACCCCGAGAACACCATCCCCACAGTGAAGCATGGTGGTGGCAGCATCATGCTGTGGGGATGTTTTTCATCGGCAGGGACTGGGAAACTGTGAATAGTTATGCATGCTCAAGTTATTTTTCTTATTTCTTTTTTTTTTCACAACAAAAAATATTCTGTATCTTCAAAGTGGTAGGCATGTTGTGTACATCAAATGATACAGACCCCCCAAAAATCTATTTTAATTACAGGTTGTTTTATTTTATTTATTTCACCTTTATTTAACCAAGTAGGCAACAAAATAGGAAAATGCCAAGGGGGTGAATACTTTTGCAAGCCACTGTATATACATACAATTCTTTCATTTCTAAACGGTAAAACATGAATACTCTCAAAAAAAAGGTGACATTCTGTACTGACACATAATACGAAACATTCTATATCAAATCCACAATTCTGGAGCATAGCACCACATTTAAAACTGTAAGCTTCACTGTCCAAACACATATGGTGTGGACTATGTGTGCCTGGTAAACACATGTGGATCTGGTGAACAGTTATCACTTGTTGACCAACGACAGGAATACTGACCTCAGAGTCTCCAGTTTACAGGGGGGATTATCCAGTCCAGCAGAGAGCAGCTTCACTCCTGAATCCTTCAGGTCATTGTTACTCAGGTCCAGCTCTCTCAGGTGTGAGGGGTTTGACGTCAGAGCTGAGACCAGAGAAGCACAGCCTTCCTCTGTGACTCCACAGCCTGACAGCCTGCAAAGAGATCATCATGACTTCACAAACACCCGGTTAAATTAACAAGTAGTGTAGAAGGACAATGGCAGATTCATTTGGTTTATTCTCTCAAACAGCATATAGATTCATCATCCGTCTCCTAGAATTGTATGGTCATATTGTTATATGTGAAAATCAAAGCATTTATTCAATATGTTATTCAACATAATATTATATACATATTATAATACATATTTTTATCTAAACAGAATATTTCTTCCTGATGATTAGTTCTTATATGTCATTTTATTTACTCACAGAACAGCCCTGGAGGCTTTGACCACTGGCAGCAGCCTCAGAAGACCTTCCTCTGATCTGTAGTATTTCTTCAGGTCAAACACATCCAGCTCCTTTTCTGAAGTCAGCAACACAAAGACCAGAGCTGACCACTTTGCAGGTGACAGGTAGACTCTAGTGAGACTTCCTGAACTCAGGAAGCTTTGGATCTCCTCCACTAGAGAATGGTCATTCAGTTCATTCAGACAGTGGAACAGATTGATGCTCCTCTCTGGAGAGGGATTCTCCCTGATCTTCTCCTTGATGTACTTGACTGTCTCTTCATGGCTCTGTGAGCTGCTTCTTGTCTTTGTCAGTAGACCTCGTAAGTGCTTCTGATTGGACTCCAGTGAGAGGCCCAGAAGGAAGCGGAGGAAAAGGTCCAGGTTTCCTGTCTCACTTTGTAAGGCTTTATCCACAGCACTCTTGTAGACAGTAACTTCAGGCTTGTCTTGTGTTTGCAGTTTGTCCATTAGATTCTCATTGTTGTTGATGAATGAGAGGAACACATACACAGCAGCCAGAAACTCCTGAATGCTCAGATGCACGAAGCAGTACACCTTGACCTGGTACAGCCCACATTCCTCTTTAAAGAGCTGTGTGCACAATCCTGAGTACACTGAGGCTTCACTGACATCAATGCCAGCCTCTTTCAGGTCTTCTTCATAGAAAATCAGATTGCCATTCACAAGCTGTTGAAAAGCCAGTTTTCCCAGTGACAGAATGCTCTCTTTATTCCAGTGTGGACCTGTCTCTTCTTTCCCAAGATACTTTTCATTCTTCTGTTTGGTATAAAACTCCACAAGGTGTGTGTACATCTCAGTCAGAGTCTTGGGCATCTCTTCTCTCTTATGTTTCAGCATGTGTTCGAGGACTGTTGCAGAAATCCAACAGAAGACTGGAATGTGGCACATGATGTGGAGGCTCCTTGATGTCTTTATGTGTGAGATGATTCTGTTGGCCAGGTCCTCATCACTGAATCTCTTCCTGAAGTACTCCTCCTTCTGTGGGTCATTGAACCCTCGTACCTCTGTTACCTGGTCAACACACCCTGAAGGGATCTTATTGGCTGCTGCAGGTCGGGTAGTTATCCAGAGGAGAGCAGAGGGAAGCAGATTTCCCTTGATGAGATTTGTCAGCAGAACATCCACTGAGGTTGACTCTGTGACGTTACAACAGATCTTGTTCTTCTGGAAGTCTAAGGGCAGTCGGCACTCATCCAGACCATCAAAGATGAACACAACTTTGTATTTGTCGTAGTTAGAGATTCTTGATTGTTTGGTTTCCATTGAGAAGTGATTAAGAAGTTCAATCAAAGTGTGTTTGTCCCCTTTCATCAAATTCAGCTCCCGAAAAGGGAATGAAAACACAAATTGAACATCCCGATTGGCTTTTCCTTCAGCCCAGTCCAGAATGAACTTCTGCACAGAGACTGTTTTTCCAATGCCAGCGACTCCCTTTGTCAGCACAGTTCTGATAAGTTTGTCTTGTCCAGTTAAGGGTTTGAAGATGTCGTTACATTTGATTGCAGTCTCTGGTCTTGCTTGTTTCCTGGTTGTTGTCTCAATCTGTCTCAGCTCATGTTCATTATTGACCTGTCCTGTTCCACCCTCTGTGATGTAGAGCTCTGTGTAGATCTGATTGAGAAGTGTTGGGTTTCCTTGTTTAGCGATCCCCTCAAATACACATTGAAACTTCTTCTTTAGATTAGATTTGAGTTCACGTTGGCAAATCACAGCAGGATCATCTGAATCTAGAAATAACACAGAGGATATTAATATTATGTCTGTTTTAATGTCTACAGTATTGTAGGACTGTTATAACATTTTAAATTATAATCATTTATTCTCTTAACTGTCTGTATAAATGTGTAAATGTTTTCATAATGCATTACAGACTGGTGTGACTGATTATAATATTATTGGTGTTATTGATGGTATTATTAATGTTGTCTCTCTGTCTCTGTCTCTCTCTCTAAATTAATCAACACATCCCTTCTGCTACTTGATGAGGTGTTGTGTTAAGGCTGCTACAATATCTTGAGTTACACACCTACTTTAGCTGGACTTTAGCCACAGCTTTTAAATGTTATAAAACAGCATTCAACATGAGGCAGACAGATCTTACATTTCTCCAGTGTCTCAGCAAGCTCCTTCTGGTTCATTTTCCTCAGGACGTGCAGTGTGATCTTCAGAGCCCCCTCTCTGGCACTGCTCTCCTGCTTCTCATCTTCAGCATCCACCACTTCCTTATCCTGCTTCTGACTCTCAAAGCCTTCTGGGAGTTCTGGACTAAGAATCCTCTTGAACATCTTCAGCTCGTTCTTCACAAATGTCATCATTTTCTCTTCAAGCAACTAAAATAAATCAAGTAAATAAGTTAAGCAAGAGAAAAAATGCTTTCTCATTAACACAATAATGATTAATTGACAGATCAACTTTACTTGAGGTAAACAAAAACAAATGTACATAA
Source organism: Salmo salar (assembly GCF_965601325.2). Taxonomy (NCBI): domain Eukaryota; kingdom Metazoa; phylum Chordata; class Actinopteri; order Salmoniformes; family Salmonidae; genus Salmo; species Salmo salar. Next base: position 2,262,391 of record NW_027675321.1, on the reverse strand, counting down.
CAGGACCACATACACTGAATATAGAGTCCAGGTCTGTTTGATGACTCTGGGAAGACTGACCACTGAGAATCTCTGACTCTGATCTCTCCTGTTGGTTTCTGTGGACAAAACATGAGATTACATCTCCTCATCCAGGGAGTACACACACACACACACACACACACACACACACACACACACACACACACACACACACACACACACACACACACACACACACACACACACACACACACACACACACACACACACACACACACACACACACACACACACACACACACACACAGTTTTAGGACTATGAAAATGGGAGAGGAGAAATGACTAGAGACAGTGTTGTTTAACTCACTGACCATGACCCATGAGTTCTTCTTACCTTTGTTCAGTAGAAAAGTCTCCCTCTCTAAAGTTTATAGGTGTACCTATAGACCGGTCACTCTTCATGGACACACAGCTGGGAACAGGGGAGGCTGGTCTCTCCTGCTTGATTGGTCTTCAACACAACAGAGACAAACATTACATCTCTCATCTACTCTGAGCTCAGATGGGAAACATAAGAAGAGTTTTATTCCAAAACACAACATATCACTTTACAGAAATGTTCGTAAATTTGCCTTTATAGTTTAAAGAAATTATGAAAGAGATTGGTGTGTTGTTTCACTATCTAATCATGGCATGGTGTATCTCAGGAGTTAACACACTCAGGTCAGGGAGAGTTGGAGAGGCAGGTTTATGGTTCCCCCCTAGACTCTCAGGAGTTATAACACTCAGGTCAGGGAGAGTAGGAGAGGCAGGTTTATGGTTCCCCCCTAGACTCTCAGGAGTTAACACACTCAGGTCAGGGAGAGTTGGAGAGGTTAGGACCTCTATAGGTTAAGACCTCTGGGACTAAACATACTATAGTCCTTCTATAGGTTAAGACCTCTGGGACTAAACATACTATAGTCCTTCTATAGGTTAAGACCTCTGGGGACTGAAGTATCCATAACATACTATAGTCCTTCTATAGGTTAAGACCTCTGGGACTAAACATACTATAGTCCTTCTATAGGTTAAGACCTCTGGGACTAAAGATACTATAGTCCTTCTATAGGTTAAGACCTCTGGGACTAAACAAACTGTAGTCCTTCTATAGGTTAAGACCTCTGGGCACACACACACACACACACACACACACACACACACACACACACACACACACACACACACACACACACACACACACACACACACACGCAGGGAGGGAACGTTGTGTTTGTTTAATATTGTTTTAGGACTATGAAAATGGACTAAAGGATTAGCCTATGGATTATGAAAACAACCAATATAAAGAGAGAGAAGAAATGACTAGAGACAGTGTTGTTTAACTCACTGACCATGACCCATGAGTTCTTCTTACCTTTGTTCAGTAGAAAAGTCTCCCTCTCTAAACATTATAGGTTGACCCATAGACTGGTCACTCTTCATGGACACACAGCTGGGAACAGGGGAGGCTGGTCTCTCCTGCTTGTTTGGGCTTCAACAGAACAGAGACAAACATTACATCTCTCATCTACTCTGATCTCAGATGGGAAACATAAGAAGAGTTCCAAAACGCAACATATCACTTTACAGAAATGAGCTTTTATTGTTTAAAGAAATTATGTATTAATTATTACATCTCTCACAGACAAGGATTTGTTTAAAATCTATCACTTGATGGTTTCATTTCAGAGAGACAAAAATCATGTTTTTTTTGCAAAATGCTATATATCTCCCTCACTCTCAAATGTGACCGACCGGCTCAATTTGGTAATTAACTAAATAACTACATATATAGTGATTTTGGTTTATGTCAGTTTAATTGTTTGTTATGGTATAAGTTGTTATTTTATGATTGTAAGTGATACAATTAACTAGTAATTCTCAGTAATTACTACTTTAGTAAGGAATAACACATTTTTTCAGCACTACTGCAGTTGCTAAATAATTCCAATAGATGGGAACATAAGACCACAAATGACATTTCAGAATATAAGTTTAGTTTTCTCCCTGGATACACCACCACTCCCCGCGCTTCCTGCAGAACCCCTGCAGTACCTCCACAGACCCCGGATTGAGAACCCCTGATTTAGCAGATGCTCTTATCCAGAGAGATTTACAGTAAGTGCATTTACCTTAAGATAGCTATTTATTTAGGAAATAAACTAAATCAATTCTTCATAAAATTGTCATCTTACCTCTTAGCTTTGGTGTCATGTCCCCCAGAGAGACGCATTTTGGAGGCAGGGGCCCCCTCCTCTCTCTCCCCAGAGAGACTCATTTTAGAGGCAGGGCCCCCCTCCTCTCTCTCCCCAGAGAGACTCATTTTAGAGGCAGGGCCCCCCTCCTCTCTCTCCCCAGAGAGACTCATTTTAGAGCACTGACCCCTGTAAACAGAGATCCAGCATGTTGGTTGTGGTTAACACAGTGACAACTAAACAGAGATCCAGCATGTTGGTTGTGGTTAACACAGTAACAACTAAACAGAGATCCAGCATGTTGGTTAACACAGTGACAACTAAACAGAGATCCAGCATGTTGGTTGTGGTTAACACAGTGACAACTAAACAGAGATCCAACATGTTGGTTGTGGTTAACACAGTGACAACTAGTTCTTGACTGTCAATTGTTCTCATGTATTCATTATCTCTTTGAGAAATAAGCATTTACTAACAGACATAGAAACATTCAGGTGATTAAAAGCATCACATTAACATGTTGTTGTGACATTTCATCTCCATGGTAACTGTCAATAATAATAATAAGTCACTGTTTGTTAAGGTAGTTATAGACAGAACAACAAAAATAATAATAACAATAATAACAATAATAATAATAATAATAATATGTCACTGTTTGTTAAGGTAGTTATAGACAGTACAACAACAATAATAATAATAATAATAACAATAATAATAATAATAATAAGTGACTGTTTGTTATGGTATTTCTACACAGTACAGCAACAATAATAATAATAATAATAATAATAAGTCACTGTTTGTTTAGGTAGTTATAGACAGAACAACAACAATAATAATAACAATAACAATAATAATAATAATAATAATAATAAGTCACTGTTTTGTTAAGGTAGTTATAGACAGTACAGCAACAATAACAATAATAATAATAATAATAATAATAATAATAATAATAATAATAATACTAATACTGATAATAATAAGTCACTGTTTGTTAAGGTAGTTCTAGACAGAAGAGCAACAATAATAATAATAATAATAATAATAATAATAATAATACTGATAATAATAAGTCACTGTTTGTTAAGGTAGTTCTAGACAGAACAGCAACAATAATAATAATAATAATAATAATAATAATAATAATAATAATAATAAGTTACTGTTTGTTAAGGTAGTTATAGACAGTACAGCAACAATAATAATAATAATAATAATAATAATAATATGTCACTGTTTGTTAAGGTAGTTATAGACAGTTCAGCAACAATAATAATAATAATAATAATAATAATAATACGTCACTGTTTGTTAAGGTAGTTATAGACAGTACAACAACAATAACAACATTAATAATAATAATAATAATAATAGTAATAATAATAAGTGACTGTTTGTTATGGTATTTCTACACAGTACAGCAACAATAATAATAATAATAATAATAATAATAATAATAATAATAATAATAATAATAAGTCACTGTTTGTTTAGGTAGTTATAGATAGAACAACAACAATAATAATAACAATAAAAATAATAATAATAATAATAATAATAATAATAAGTCACTGTTTGTTAAGGTAGTTATAGACAGTACAGCAACAATAATAATAACAATAATAATAATAATAATAATAAGTCACTGTTTGTTAAGGTAGTTATAGACAGTACAGCAACAATAATAATAATAATAATAACAATAATAATAAGTCACTGTTTGTTAAGGTAGTTATAGACAGTACAGCAACAATAGTAATAACAATAATAATAACAATAATAATAATAATAATAATACTAATACTGATAATAATAAGTCACTGTTTGTTAAGGTAGTTCTAGACAGAACAGCAACAATAACAATAATAATAACAATATTAATAATAATAATAATAATATGTCACTGTTTGTTAAGGTAGTTATAGACAGTACAGCAACAATAACAATAATAATAATAATAATAATAATAATATGTCACTGTTTGTTAAGGTAGTTATAGACAGTACAGCAACAATAATAACAAAAATAATAATAATAATAATAATAAGTCACTGTTTGTTAAGGTAGCTATAGACAGAACAACAACAATAATAATAATAATAATAATAATAATAATAAGTTACTGTTTGTTAAGGTAGTTATAGACAGTACAGCAACAATAATAATAATAATAATAATAATAATAATAATAATAAGTTACTGTTTGTTAAGGTAGTTATAGACAGTACAGCAACAATAATAATAATAATAATATTAATATGTCACTGTTTGTTAAGTTAGTTATAGACAGTTCAGCAACAATAATAACAATAATAATAATAATAATAAGTTACTGTTTGTTAAGGTAGTTATAGACAGAAGAACAACAACAACAATAATAATAATAATAATAATAAGTTACTGTTTGTTAAGGTAGTTATAGACAGTACAGCAATAATAATAATAATAATAATAATAATAATAATAAGTCTCTGTTTGTTAAGGTAGTTATAGACAGTACAGCAACAATAATAATAATAATAATAATGATAATAATAAGTCACTGTTTGTTAAGGTAGTTATAGACAGTTCAGCAACAATAATAATAATAACAATAATAATAATAATAATAATAATAATAATAATAATAATAATAATAAGTCACTGTTTGTTAAGGTAGTTATAGACAGTACAGCAACACAAGGCCATGTCTCACACGTATTTGTATTCACTAACAGTAGGCTATTTATTGTCTTTCAATCTGTTCTTTTCTAAACGTATCTGAGAATGTAGACAGAAGGGCTAAAACGGACATGATTGATCTGAGGAGGAAATTGTTGATCCATTCAGAAAGGTTTTTTTGCATCAAGTGAGAGATGTTATATTATGTAAAGTAAGCTAGGTTATAATGTATAATAGCAATTTGTTAGTGATATACCTCGGCTATAGCCTACATATCATAGATGACCAGTCTAAACCTGTTCAGATCAGTTCACATAATGTTGTAGTCCTACCAGTAGCAGGACAGAGAATGTACTGTATATAACCTACATATCATAGATGACCAATCTAAACCTGTTCAGATCAACATAATGTTACAGTCCTAACAGTAGCAGGACAGAGAATGTACTGTATATAACCTACATATCATAGATGACCAGTCTAAACCTGTTCAGATCAACATAATGTTATAGTCCTACCAGTAGCAGGACAGAGAATGTACTGTATATAACCTACATATCATAGATGACCAGTCTAAACCTGTTCAGATCAACATAATGTTATAGTCCTACCAGTAACAGGACAGAGAATGTACTGTATATAACCTACATATCATAGATGACCAGTCTAAACCTATTCAGATCAACATAATGTTATAGTCCTACCAGTAGCAGGACAGAGAATGTACTGTATATAACCTACATATCATAGATGACCAGTCTAAACCTGTTCAGATCAACATAATGTTATAGTCCTACCAGTAGCAGGACAGAGAATGTACTGTATATAACCTACATATCATAGATGACCAGTCTAAACCTGTTCAGATCAGTTTACAGAGACCATCAGGTTTGTCGGCATGATAAGTGATCATAGCCTTATAATAGTTTGTAGGTAGTCTAGACCAACAGTACGAGAGTCTGCCCGTCTTTCCTACATACCAACACATTTATTCAATGTTACTGAGAAATATGTGCCACAGTTTCAACAGCCATTTTGTAACTGCGTAGACAACACACTTACTTTCACGTTCATATGAGGAAATCACAAAACTTCTGACAGTCACTGGTGCAGCCGCCTGTTTTCCTGCAGATGAAGTAGCTTTCACAGGCAACTCATTCAACCAGCCTAAACAACAGTAAATACAAGATGTCAAATGGTCAAAAGTGAATCTCAATAGAGCCATCTACATTAGAAAGAGGTATATTTCTGCAGATGTTGGATCTTAATTTGAGCCAGTTTGCTACACCAGGAAAATAATCCTGCAGAAACAGGACATTTGAATTATTGTGTGGATTATAATTAATGAACAGTTTTAAAATGGAAAAGTGGAATTTATCATCTTCAGAAACCTTTTCTAAAGTTTAATTACACTCAAATACACTACAAGTTTAGTTTTTATGCAACAGGGTGATCAAATTAAGATCCTACATCTGTACAGAGTTTATGTCTTTATCTGAAAAGGGCAGTTTGAGTTATTAGCAATAACATTGCAACTGTCAGCTGATGTAAACCTCTGTGATTGGATGTTATAGACCCCCATTCATATGGGGTCTAGATGTAGGATCTTAATTTGATCACCCCCCACTGCAGAAGAACTTTCCAGCAATGCAGGAAATGTAAAACTTGTAGTGTATTTGAGGTTTAAAAAGGCTTCTGAAGTTTGTAATTTCCACTTAGAAATTTCAGACTTGTGTTTTCCTTACGAAAAATGTAGTAACCCCTACAAAAATGTCCATTAATTATAATTCACATAATAATTCACATTTTCTGTTGCTGCAGGAATATTTTCCTGCTGTAGTAAACTGGCTCAAATTAAGATCCTACATATGTACGTGCAAATGTACTTGGTGAATAAAGGTGATTGTGATTCTACAAAGGTTGAGTCTCTAGATTCCCTTGCTGCTCTGGATAAATAATGAAATGGTTGTCATGGTGATTTAAACAGGGACCTGGTTACCTCCCAACTCTGATGTCATTTGTTACATTTCACCCTGTTGATAAAGGCGGCTACAAGGATGAACCCAGAAGACAACTCTAAATCAACACTCACTGATATTATCCTAAAATCCTTTCACTCATATTGTGGTGTCTCTTCGTTTAACAGATAGTCTATGATATTAATATTGTAGCAAACAGTGGTGCAGGGCAGTGAACCCAGGTCGCTGGTGAACAAGGAAAACACCCTATGCATCGCACAAATAGGGTTAACCCAGTATTTATTTATTTATTTTACTAGGCAAGTCAGTTAAGAACAAATTCTTATTTTCAATGATGGCTTAGGAACAGTGGGTTAACTGCCTTGTTCAGGGGTAAACAACCGATTTTTACCTTGTCAGCTCAGGGATTTGATCTTGCAGCCTTTCGGTTACTAATCCAACGCTCTAACTAACCACTAGAGCGTTGGAGCGCAGCTTCCTGCCGCCCCAAGTAGGGATAACCCAGGATCAGAATTAATAGTGTTAACCCAGTATCAGTATCAATAGGGTTAACCCAGTATCAGTATCAGTAGGGTTAACCCAGTATCAGTATCAATAGTGTTAACCCAGTATCAGTATCAGTAGGGTTAACCCAGTATCAGTATCAGTAGGGTTAACCCAGTATCAGTATCAATAGTGTTAACCCAGTATCAGTATCAATAGGGTTAACCCAGTATCAGTATCAATAGGGTTAACCCAGTATCAGTATAAATAGGGTTAACCCAGTATCAGTATCAATAGGGTTAACCCAGTATCAGTATCAATAGTGTTATCCCAGTATCAGTATAAATAGGGTTAACCCAGTATCAGTATAAATAGGGTTAACCCAGTATCAGAATCAATAGTGTTAACCCAGTATCAGTATCAATAGTGTTAACCCAGTATCAGTATAAATAGTGTTAACCCAGTATCAGTATCAATAGTGTTAACCCAGTATCAGTATCAATAGGGTTAACCCAGTATCAGTATAAACAGGGTTAACCCAGTATCAGTATCAATAGTGTTAACCCAGTATCAATAGTGTTAACCCAGTATCAGTATCAATAGTGTTAACCCAGTATCAGTATCAATAGGGTTAACCCAGTATCAGTATTAATAGTGTTAACCCAGTATCAGTATTAATAGTGTTAACCCAGTATCAGTATAAATAGGGTTAACCCAGTATCAGTATAAATAGGGTTAACCCAGTATAGTATCAATAGTGTTAACCCAGTATCAGTATCAATAGTGTTATCCCAGTATCAGTATAAATAGGGTTAACCCAGTATCAGTATAAATAGGGTTAACCCAGTATCAGAATCAATAGTGTTAACCCAGTATCAGTATCAATAGTGTTAACCCAGTATCAGTATAAATAGTGTTAACCCAGTATCAGTATCAATAGTGTTAACCCAGTATCAGTATCAATAGGGTTAACCCAGTATCAGTATAAACAGGGTTAACCCAGTATCAGTATCAATAGTGTTAACCCAGTATCAATAGTGTTAACCCAGTATCAGTATCAATAGTGTTAACCCAGTATCAGTATCAATAGGGTTAACCCAGTATCAGTATTAATAGTGTTAACCCAGTATCAGTATTAATAGTGTTAACCCAGTATCAGAATAAATAGTGTTAACCCAGTATCAATATGCTAATTAGTCCCGTGCTTCGACTACTCAGACCCCTAACACATCCGGTCCATTCTGATGACCTCACAGACACCATACCACTTCTGACACCAATGTAGCAAACAGCTGGGCAGGGAAGTGAACCCAGGTCGCACCTGTAAAAGGTCAACAACCTACGCATCGCGCCATTGGCACCAATTGGGTCACTTGGTTGGAATTGTGAAGTGGCTCATATCGCGAGGATCACTGCACTATAGTGGAACTATGATACAATTACATTATCATATGAAATGTAGAGGTTCACTACATTATAGAGGAACTATGATACAATTACATTATCATATGAAATGTAGAGAATCACTACACTATAGTAGAACTATTATACAATTACATTATCATATGAAATGTAGAGGATCACTACACTATAGAGGAACTATTATACAATTACATTATCATATGAAATGTAGAGGATCACTACACTATAGTGGAACTATGATACAATTACATTATCATATGAAATGTAGAGGATCACTACACTATAGTGGAACTATGATACAATTACATTATCATATGAAATGTAGAGGATCACTACACTATAGTGGAACTATGATACAATTACATTATCATATGAAATGTTAAATGTAGAAGTATAATATCTGAATATTGATATATTGAATTTGACTTGACCACGTCCAGTCAGCTCCATTTTGTCTGATTAAACTGACACCAACCTGTCTCAGTAGTAGTAGACTGTTAGGAGTGTTTTACTGTCATTCACTATACTAACATTACACCAACCTGTCTCAGTAGTAGTAGACTGTTAGGAGTGTTTTACTGTCATTCACTATACTAACATTACACCAACCTGTCTCAGTAGTAGTAGACTGTTAGGAGTGTTTTACTGTCATTCACTATACTAACATTACACCAACCTGTCTCAGTAGTAGTAGACTGTTAGGAGTGTTTTACTGTCATTCACTATACTAACATTACACCAACCTGTCTCAGTAGTAGTAGACTGTTAGGAGTGTTTTACTGTCATTCACTATACTAACATTACACCAACCTGTCTCAGTAGTAGTAGACTGTTAGGAGTGTTTTACTGTCATTCACTATACTAACATTACATTTAATTTATCTACACACTTTACAATAATCCCTGGCAGGATTCTCACCTTGAAACTTCATTGTGATTTTTTTCTGTTCTGTTGTGTATATTCTGATGGGTGAGGCCTGAGCTGGAATGTGAAGCTAACTGAAGCTGGCTAGCTTTAGAAAACCAGTATATCAAGCCTGTATCATAGTATACCCCTCAGGCTACGTTCAGGTTTCAGCAAGAGGCAGGTATCAACATGCCGAGTCGTAGGCAACAACCTGGGTTGTATTCATTAGTTTACTCCACAGCCAACAGTTTTAAGATGTTAAATAAAACATAAACCGTTTACTCTAAACGCTGTACAATGTGACCTAAACGGTTTCTGTTGCCAAACGTTTTGCTACGGTGGGCACTAATGAATACACACAACCTGTTTTGAGGAAGTGTAAGTTGTTGTTAGTCTCTCGAACAATATTTATTTGTCTCTCTTTCACACAACATACCTTCCTGAGTGAAAGGAGTTAACTGTAGATTATAAAGAGAAAATGTTTGTTTGTTGCTAGTTGTGTTTTAAGCCTGTTTTGAGAAGACAAGTCTATAGACCTATGATACAGTACACTCTTAGAATAAAGGGTTCCAAACGGGTCCTCCGGCCGTCCCCGTAGGAGAACGCTTTTGGGTTCCAGGTAGAACCCTTCTGGCTTCCATGTAGAACCCTCTGTGGAAAGGGTTCTTCACGGAACCCAAAAGTGTTCTACCTAGTACCAAAAAAAGGGTTCTACAAAGGGTTCTCCTATGGGGACAGCCAAAGAACCCTTTTAGATTGTAGATAGTGTAGGAGCGATCACCCTGGGGCACACAGATGGGCACAGAACGAATTCACCCCACGGATCTAATTTATATCAAAAACATTTTAAGGAGAGTAGGACTATTATAACACTGTCCACCAAAAATATAATTAACTATATGAATACACACAACAATATCATCAACTATATTAATACACATAACAATACCATCAACTATATTAATACACATAACAATATCATCAACTATATTAATACACACAACAATATCATCAACTATATGAATACACATAACAATATCATCAACTATATTAATACACATAACAATACCATCAACTATATTAATACACACAACAATATCATCAACTATATGAATACACACAACAATATCACCAACTATATTAATACACATAACAATATCATCAACTATATTAATACACATAACAATCGTCATCTTACCTTTTATCTCTCAATAGAAACAGAGTCTGAATGATCATTCGGTCGTTGAAAGTTACTTTCGTTTGCTCTGCTCATTTACATATCAGGTTCTGCCTGTTCTCTCTCCGAGTCCCTCTCTCTTTACAGCTCTTACAATGAGCCTTGGCAAACATTCTACAACTGTCTGGAAGTCTATTGGAGGGATGTGACACCATTCTTCCACAAGAAATTACAGCATTTGGTGTTTTTTTGATGGTAAGTTTTCAATTGTGTTGAGACTCTGACCTGTCCAATGAGCCACATTGATTAAAGAATCCTACAGTACCAAAACACCCTCACACACACACACACACACACACACACACACACACACACACACACACACACACACACATGCGCAGTGCAGTAATTAGAATCCCAGTCTACTGTACACTCCCATCCTCTGCCTCTCTCCATCACTTTCTCTGTGTCGTCTGTTGCTGTCTCTGTTGGTGGGGGTTAGGCCTACTACAATACAACATTCACAACATCACAACACAACTACATAACACCATTAAATACAGTTGGTTACTACAATACAACATTCACAACATGACAACACAACTACATAACACCATTACATACACCTGGTTATTACAATACAACATTCACAACATGACAACACAACTACATAACACCATTAAATACAGTTGGTTATTACAATACAACATTCACAACATGACAACACAACTACATAACACCATTAAATACAGTTGGTTACTACAATACAACATTCACAACATGACAACACAACTACATAACACCATTAAATACAGTTGGTTACTACAATACAACATTCACAACATCACAACACAACTACATAACACCATTAAATACAGTTGGTTACTACAATACAACATTCACAACATGACAACACAACTACATAACACCATTAAATACAGTTGAGGGTTACTACAATACAACATTCACAACATGACAACACAACTACATAACACCATTAAATACAGTTGGTTACTACAATACAACATTCACAACATGACAACACAACTACACAACACCATTAAATACAGTTGAGGATTACTACAACACAACATTCACAACATGACAACACAACTACATAACACCATTAAATACAGTTGGTTACTACAATACAACATTCACAACATGACAACACAACTACATAACACCATTAAATACAGTTGAGGGTTACTACAATACAACATTCACAACATGACAACAAACCTACATAACACCATTAAATACAGTTGGTTACTACAATACAACATTCACAACATGACAACACAACTACATAACACCATTAAATACAGTTGAGGGTTACTACAATACAACATTCACAACATGACAACACAACTACATAACACCATTAAATACAGTTGGTTACTACAATACAACATTCACAACATGACAACACAACTACATAACACCATTAAATACAGTTGAGGGTTACTACAATACAACATTCACAACATGACAACACAACTACATAACACCATTAAATACAGTTGGTTACTACAATACAACATTCACAACATGACAACACAACCACATAACACCATTAAATACAGTTGGTTACTACAATACAACATTCACAACATGACAACACAACAACACAACACCATTAAATACAGTTGGTTACTACAATACAACATTCACAACATGACAACACAACAACACAACACCATTAAATACAGTTGGTTACTACAATACAACATTCACAACATGACAACACAACTACATAACACCATTAAATACAGTTGGTTACTACAATACAACATTCACAACATGACAACACAACTACATAACACCATTAAATACAGTTGGTTACTACAATACAACATTCACAACATGACAACACAACTACATAACACCATTAAATACAGTTGGTTACTACAATACAACATTCACAACATGACAACACAACTACATAACACCATTAAATACAGTTGGTTACTACAATACAACATTCACAACATGACAACACAACTACACAACACCATTAAATACAGTTGGTTACTACAATACAACATTCACAACATGACAACACAACTACATAACACCATTAAATACAGTTGGTTACTACAATACAACATTCACAACATGACAACACAACTACATAACACCATTAAATACAGTTGAGGGTTACTACAATACAACATTCACAACATGACAACACAACTACATAACACCATTAAATACAGTTGGTTACTACAATACAACATTCACAACATGACAACACAACCACATAACACCATTAAATACAGTTGGTTACTACAATACAACATTCACAACATGACAACACAACAACACAACACCATTAAATACAGTTGGTTACTACAATACAACATTCACAACATGACAACACAACAACACAACACCATTAAATACAGTTGGTTACTACAATACAACATTCACAACATGACAACACAACTACATAACACCATTAAATACAGTTGGTTACTACAATACAACATTCACAACATGACAACACAACTACATAACACCATTAAATACAGTTGGTTACTACAATACAACATTCACAACATGACAACACAACTACATAACACCATTAAATACAGTTGGTTACTACAATACAACATTCACAACATGACAACACAACAACATAACACCATTAAATACAGTTGGTTACTACAATACAACATTCACAACATGACAACACAACTACACAACACCATTAAATACAGTTGGTTACTACAATACAACATTCACAACATGACAACACAACTACATAACACCATTAAATACACCTGGTTACTACAATACAACATTCACAACATGACAACACAACTACATAACACCATTAAATACAGTTGGTTACTACAATACAACATTCACAACATGACAACACAACTACACAACACCATTAAATACAGTTGGTTACTACAATACAACATTCACAACATGACAACACAACTACATAACACCATTAAATACAGTTGAGGGTTACTACAATACAACATTCACAACATGACAACACAACTACATAACACCTTTAAATACAGTTGAGGGTTACTACAATACAACATTCACAACATGGCAACACAACTACACAACACCATTAAATACAGTTGAGCATTACTACAATACAACATTCACAACATGACAACACAACTACATAACACCATTAAATACAGTTGGTTACTACAATACAACATTCACAACATGACAACACAACTACATAACACCATTAAATACAGTTGGTTATTACAATACAACATTCACAACATGACAACACAACTACATAACACCATTAAATACAGTTGGTTACTACAATACAGCATTCACAACATGACAACACAACTACATAACACCATTAAATTCAGTTGGTTACTACAATACAACATTCACAACATGACAACACAACTACATAACACCATTAAATACAGTTGGTTACTACAATACAACATTCACAACATGACAACACAACTATATAACACCATTAAATACAGTTGGTTACTACAATACAACATTCACAACATGACAACACAACTACATAACACCATTAAATACAGTTGGTTACTACAATACAACATTCACAACATGACAACACAACTACATAACACCATTAAATACAGTTGGTTACTACAATACAACATTCACAACATGACAACACAACTACATAACACCATTAAATACAGTTGGTTATTACAATACAACATTCACAACATGACAACACAACTACATAACACCATTAAATACAGTTGGTTACTACAATACAGCATTCACAACATGACAACACAACTACATAACACCATTAAATTCAGTTGGTTACTACAATACAACATTCACAACATGACAACACAACTACATAACACCATTAAATACAGTTGGTTACTACAATACAACATTCACAACATGACAACATAACTACATAACACCATTAAATACAGTTGGTTACGACAATACAACATTCACAACATGACAACACAACTACATAACACCATTAAATACAGTTGGAATGTAGTTAGAACTCTCAAACTGTTTCCATCAAACAGAAAACAACCAGAAAGCTGGATCAACACCTTTAGATTTCTAGATGCGGCACTTTGCTTTTTCCTTACCCAGACAGCTGTTTAAGGTCCTACAAAGGCAGAGTGCAGTATCAGCATTTTAAGGGTCATAGGTCAGATCAGTGGTCATGGTTGATATGCATGGACTAAAAAACAACAACTTTAAAGCCATTTTTCTCAGATTCACTGTTTGTGTAGATGCTGTTTGTCTTTGTAGGGCAGTAGTTCAGGTGGCTGTTTGTGTAGACTGCTCCTTGTCTTTTCTAGGGCAGTAGTTCAGGTGGCTGTTTGTGTAGATGCTGTTTGTCTTTTCTAGGGCAGTAGTTCAGGTGGCTGTTTGTGTAGATGCTGTTTGTCTTTTCTAGGGCAGTAGTTCAGGTGGCTGTTTGTGTAGATGCTGTTTGTCTTTGTAGGGCAGTAGTTCAGGTGGCTGTGTGTGTAGATGCTGTTTGTCTTTGTAGGGCAGTAGTTCAGGTGGCTGTTTGTGTAGATGCTGTTTGTCTTTCTAGGACAGTAGTTCAGGTGGCTGTTTGTGTAGATGCTGTTTGTCTTTGTAGGACAGTAGTTCAGGTGGCTGTTTGTGTAGATGCTGTTTGTCTTTGTAGGGCAGTAGTTCAGGTGGCTGTGTGTGTAGATGCTGTTTGTCTTTGTAGGGCAGTAGTTCAGGTGGCTGTTTGTGTAGATGCTGTTTGTCTTTGTAGGACAGTAGTTCAGGTGGCTGTTTGTGTAGATGCTGTTTGTCTTTGTAGGGCAGTAGTTCAGGTGGCTGTTTGTGTAGATGCTGTTTGTCTTTGTAGGGCAGTAGTTCAGGTGGCTGTTTGTGTAGATGCTGTTTGTCTTTCTAGGACAGTAGTTCAGGTGACTGTTTGTGTAGATGCTGTTTGTCTTTGTAGGACAGTAGTTCAGGTGGCTGTTTGTGTAGATGCTGTTTGTCTTTGTAGGACAGTAGTTCAGGTGGCTGTTTGTGTAGATGCTGTTTGTCTTTGTAGGCCAGTAGTTCAGGTGGCTGTTTGTGTAGATGCTGTTTGTCTTTGTAGGCCAGTAGTTCAGGTGGCTGTTTGTGTAGATGCTGTTTGTCTTTCTAGGACAGTAGTTCAGGTGGCTGTTTGTGTAGATGCTGTTTGTCTTTGTAGGACAGTAGTTCAGGTGGCTGTTTGTGTAGACTGCTCCTTGTCTTTTCTAGGGCAGTAGTTCAGGTGGCTGTTTGTGTAGACTGCTCCTTGTCTTTTCTAGGGCAGTAGTTCAGGTGGCTGTTTGTGTAGATGCTGTTTGTCTTTGTAGGGCAGTAGTTCAGGTGGCTGTTTGTGTAGATGCTGTTTGTCTTTTCTAGGGCAGTAGTTCAGGTGGCTGTTTGTGTAGATGCTGTTTGTCTTTTCTAGGGCAGTAGTTCAGGTGGCTGTTTGTGTAGATGCTGTTTGTCTTTGTAGGGCAGTAGTTCAGGTGGCTGTGTGTGTAGATGCTGTTTGTCTTTGTAGGGCAGTAGTTCAGGTGGCTGTTTGTGTAGATGCTGTTTGTCTTTGTAGGGCAGTAGTTCAGGTGGCTGTGTGTGTAGATGCTGTTTGTCTTTGTAGGGCAGTAGTTCAGGTGGCTGTTTGTGTAGATGCTGTTTGTCTTTCTAGGACAGTAGTTCAGGTGGCTGTTTGTGTAGATGCTGTTTGTCTTTGTAGGACAGTAGTTCAGGTGGCTGTTTGTGTAGATGCTGTTTGTCTTTGTAGGGCAGTAGTTCAGGTGGCTGTGTGTGTAGATGCTGTTTGTCTTTGTAGGGCAGTAGTTCAGGTGGCTGTTTGTGTAGATGCTGTTTGTCTTTGTAGGGCAGTAGTTGGCTTCCCTTGTACCTTAGTCTGCCTCCTGTCTCTCCTATCACCATGGTTGCACCTTCCTGAAAACAATGACTCCATACTTTGCTGAAACCTGTTCTGCCAGTTCATGTCCGAATGTTCCATTGTGGTTAGCCAAAAAGATGACAAGATAGTTCACACATTCATCATTCAGGGTAACTATCAAACAGATATGTCACATTTTTCTGTTTCGTCCATAACTTGTTTCCTGCTTGTAGCAGGCCGTGTTTACAGGAATCCTTTTCTCTAACTAGAAGTCATGTGATTTCATGAGAATATTTTTCTGCAGTGAGAGTGTAATGCAAGTCAAACTGTCCTTGGATGAATGTCAACAATATTTATAAACAGCATTGTTAAATTTACTGTTGTAATTTAAAAATAATCAATGCTGTCATTTTCTATGTTAGCTAGCTTTTAAAATGTTTTATTGTCACAGACAGCGGATTGGTGCAGTGAAATGTGTTGTTTTCCAGGGTCAGCCATAGTAGTATGATAGATGCAGTGAAATGTGTTGTTTTACAGGGTCAACCATAGTAGTATGGCGCCCATGGAGCAAATTAGGTGTAAGTGCCTTGCTTAAATTAAGGGCACCGACAGATTTTTACCTTGATGGCTTAAAGAACACTCTAACCACTAGTCTATCTGACCACACCCTAAAATAAGATAATGTTTAAGTGTTTAAATGTTGTCCATATTATTAGGATTATGTACACAGCTATTCTGCTGTACAGTTACAAACTGCTGCTAAACATTTGGTCAGAGATGAGTTCAGACTGAAACCAGCCTTAGTATCTGTTATATCTGGGGACAAAGTGTCCTGGTTCAATTACCTTTTGTTTTAGGGAAAATGGAGGGTCAAATTTGCTGTAAGTTACTGTGGTTTTCATTGGTATTCTATCAGGCTCTGAGTTCAGGCCATCCCGACCATGACACCCTCACACACTCCATGAGACAGCCAGCGATCCCAGTTATCACCAGAATAAACATGGTACAATCCCACAGAAAAATTATGGGTTAACTAGCATTGAAATGCAAGTACCCAGATAATGGTAAGAAAGATTGAAAATAAATTATTTAAAAGCTAGAGAGAGAATATAATAGACGCTATGTGTCAGAAAGTGATTGATGATCTATTTATGTGTCTTATGTTTATGCCCTTTCAAGGCCATCCTGTCCAGATGTCCTCATGCTATTTAGGGTGTGCTTATGTAACACGATAGTGCAGCAGTAAAGCAAATGTTTGCAATAAAAAGTAATGGCCTGATAATTGATGTGTGGTGATCTTGGGAACAGTTGGGAATTTTTGTAGTGAATGGGGGAGGCCTGCATTTGAACTGTTTGAATAATGTGTGTAGTGAACTTATGGAGCTGCTGTGTAGTGAGCTTGTGACCATCTGCAGAATGAAAAATACGTTTCCGGGGTAGGTCTGCCTGAGTATAAGTAAGTGTTAGACTTGTCCTGTCAACACTACAAGCGACAAGAAACCTCAAGAGAGATAAACCCCAGAAAACTCTAAAGAAGAAAGAAATAAAACATGGATTTGTTAAGTACTGACACGCCCGTGACGACCTTTACATCAGAAGTAGGACACAGGCTAAAACATAGAGAAAGGGAGTATAAAGAGTTTAAATCATCAATATATGATGCTCCAAAAAATGGTTTTCTAAATTTGAATAGAACCCAAATATCGCCTGTAACTATGTACAAATCACAGGGCTAGCTATACAGACCAGTGGTAATGTATCCTACATGTTGGGGATGATGAGATAGCTATACAGACCAGTGGTAATGTATCCTGCATGTTGGGGGTGATGAGCTAGCTATACAGACCAGTGGTAATTTATCCTACATGTTGGGGTGATTAGCTAGCTATACAGACCAGTGGTAATTTATCCTACATGTTGGGGATGATGAGATAGCTATACAGACCAGTGGTAATTTATCCTACATGTTGGGGTGATTAGCTAGCTATACAGACCAGTGGTAATTTATCCTACATGTTGGGGGTGATGAGATAGCTATACAGACCAGTGGTAATGTATCCTACATGTTGGGGATGATGAGCTAGCTATACAGACCAGTGGTAATTTATCCTACATGTTGGGGTGATAAGCTAGCTATACAGACCAGTGGTAATGTATCCTACATGTTGGGGATGATGAGCTAGCTATACAGACCAGTGGTAATGTATCCTACATGTTGGGGATGATGAGCTAGCTATACAGACCAGTGGTAATTTATCCTACATGTTGGGGTGATTAGCTAGCTATACAGACCAGTGGTAATGTATCCTACATGTTGGGGGTGATGAGCTAGCTATACAGACCAGTGGTAATGTATCCTACATGTTGGGGATGATGAGCTAGCTATACAGACCAGTGGTAATTTATCCTACATGTTGGGGATGATGAGCTAGCTATACAGACCAGTGGTAATGTATCCTACATGTTGGGGGTGATGAGCTAGCTATACAGACCAGTGGTAATTTATCCTACATGTTGGGGATGATGAGCTAGCTATACAGACCAGTGGTAATGTATCCTACATGTTGGGGGTGATGAGCTAGCTATACAGACCAGTGGTAATGTATCCTGCATGTTGGGGGTGATGAGCTAGCTATACAGACCAGTGGTAATTTATCCTACATGTTGGGGATGATGAGCTAGCTATACAGACCAGTGGTAATTTATCCTACATGTTGGGGATGATGAGCTAGCTATACAGACCAGTGGTAATTTATCCTACATGTTGGGGATGATGAGCTAGCTATACAGACCAGTGGTAATTTATTATATATATATTATTATATTATATGTATATATTTATTTATAATTCATTTTTGATATACATGCAGGGTTCAACAACATACCCTGTGGATATACATGCAGGGTTTAACAACATACCCTGTGGATATACATGCAGGGTTCAACAACATACCCTGTGGATATACATGCAGGGTTCAACAACATACCCTGTGGATATACATGCAGGGTTCAACAACATACCCTGTGGATATACATGCAGGGTTTAACAACATACCCTGTGGATCTACATGCAGGGTTCAACAACATGTTGGTGTATACTGACATCATATCCTATCAAAGTGTAGGAGACAGTAATGTACCAGTTCTGAGAACAGTTCATATAGATGGAAAGGATGGGGACGGAATCACTGTTAACTATGAGAAGTTACACGATGTACCTGTAAGCAAGAAATATTTTGAAAACATTCAGGATGAGATTAAAACGGATCAGAACCAAAATATTGCATTTACTTATGGTAAAATGATAGTAAAACTCCACTTTAGACTCCACTTTAGGTACACAATCACCATCTCTATCCACTATGTATTATACTATGTTGACCCGGTGGGTAATGGATTACCCAGTTATTTTAATTTAACCTGTTATGGCTAGGGGGCAGTATTTTCACGGCTGGATAAAAAACGTACCCGATTTAATCTGGTTACTACTCCTGCCCAGTAACTAGAATATGCATATAATTATTGGCTTTGGATAGAAAACACTCCAAAGTTTCTACAACTGTTTGAATGGTGTCTGTGAGTATAACAGAACTCAAATGGCAGGTCAAAACCTGAGAGATTCCTTTACAGGAAGTGGCCTGTCTGACCATTTCTTGAACTTCTTTGCATTCTCTATCTTTTACAAAGGATCTCTGCTCTAACGTGACACTTCCTACGTCTTCCATAGGCTCTCAGAGCCTGGGAAAAAACAGAATGTCGTCATCCCAGCCCCAGGCTGAAACACATTATCGCCTTTCTCAAGTGGCCGATCAAGGGACTGTGGGCTTAGGCCGAGGTTTTATAAATGTTTTAGACAGAGTAGAGCACAGTGTTTTAGTACTGGGGGTTTATAAATGTTTTAGACAGAGTTGAGCAGTGTTTTAGTAGCAGGGATTTATAAATGTTTTAGACCGAGTAGAGCACAGTGTTTTAGTACTGGGGGTTTATAAATGTTTTAGACAGAGTAGTGCACAGTGTTTTAGTACTGGGGTTTTTATAAATGTTTTAGACAGAGTAGAGCACAGTGTTTTAGTAGCAGGGGTTTATAAATGTTTTAGACAGAGTAGAGCACAGTGTTTTAGTACTGGGGTTTTATAAATGTTTTAGACAGAGTAGAGCACAGTGTTTTAGTACCGGGGGTTTATAAATGTTTTAGACAGAGTAGAGCACAGTGTTTTAGTACTGGGGTTTATAAATGTTTTAGACAGAGTAGAGCACAGTGTTTTAGTACCGGGGTTTTATAAATGTTTTAGACAGAGTAGAGCACAGTGTTTTAGTAGCAGGGTTTATAAATGTTTTAGACAGAGTAGAGCACAGTGTTTTAGTACTGGGGTTTATAAATGTTTTAGACAGAGTAGAGCACAGTGTTTTAGTACCGGGGGTTTATAAATGTTTTAGAAAGAGTAGAGCACAGTGTTTTAGTACTGGGGGTTTATAAATGTTTTAGACAGAGTAGAGCACAGTGTTTTAGTACTGGGGTTTATAAATGTTTTAGACAGAGTAGAGCACAGTGTTTTAGTACTGGGGTTTTATAAATGTTTTAGACAGAGTAGAGCACAGTGTTTTAGTACTGGGGGTTTATAAATGTTTTAGACAGAGTAGAGCACAGTGTTTTAGTACTGGGGGTTTATAAATGTTTTAGACAGAGTAGAGCACAGTGTTTTAGTACCGAGGTTTTATAAATGTTTTAGACAGAGTAGAGGACAGTGTTTTAGTAGCAGGGTTTTATAAATGTTTTAGACCGAGTAGAGCACAGTGTTTTAGTACTGGGGGTTTATAAATGTTTTAGACAGAGTAGTGCACAGTGTTTTAGTACTGGGGTTTTTATAAATGTTTTAGACAGAGTAGAGCACAGTGTTTTAGTAGCAGGGGTTTATAAATGTTTTAGACAGAGTAGAGCACAGTGTTTTAGTACTGGGGTTTTATAAATGTTTTAGACAGAGTAGAGCACAGTGTTTTAGTACCGGGGGTTTATAAATGTTTTAGACAGAGTAG
Source organism: Salmo salar (assembly GCF_965601325.2). Taxonomy (NCBI): domain Eukaryota; kingdom Metazoa; phylum Chordata; class Actinopteri; order Salmoniformes; family Salmonidae; genus Salmo; species Salmo salar. Next base: position 2,240,631 of record NW_027675321.1, on the reverse strand, counting down.
AGCACAGTGTTTTAGTACTGGGGTTTATAAATGTTTTAGACAGAGTAGAGCACAGTGTTTTAGTACCGGGGTTTTATAAATGTTTTAGACAGAGTAGAGCACAGTGTTTTAGTAGCAGGGTTTATAAATGTTTTAGACAGAGTAGAGCACAGTGTTTTAGTACTGGGGTTTATAAATGTTTTAGACAGAGTAGAGCACAGTGTTTTAGTACCGGGGGTTTATAAATGTTTTAGAAAGAGTAGAGCACAGTGTTTTAGTACTGGGGGTTTATAAATGTTTTAGACAGAGTAGAGCACAGTGTTTTAGTACTGGGGGTTTATAAATGTTTTAGACAGAGTAGAGCACAGTGTTTTAGTACTGGGGTTTATAAATGTTTTAGACAGAGTAGAGCACAGTGTTTTAGTACTGGGGTTTTATAAATGTTTTAGACAGAGTAGAGCACAGTGTTTTAGTACTGGGGGTTTATAAATGTTTTAGACAGAGTAGAGCACAGTGTTTTAGTACTGGGGGTTTATAAATGTTTTAGACAGAGTAGAGCACAGTGTTTTAGTACCGAGGTTTTATAAATGTTTTAGACAGAGTAGAGGACAGTGTTTTAGTAGCAGGGTTTTATAAATGTTTTAGACAGAGTAGAGCACAGTGTTTTAGTAGCGGGGGTTTATAAATGTATTAGACAGAGTAGAGCACAGTGTTTTAGTACCGGGGGTTTATAAATGTTTTAGAAAGAGTAGAGCACAGTGTTTTAGTACTGGGGGTTTATAAATGTTTTAGACAGAGTAGAGCACAGTGTTTTAGTACTGGGGTTTTATAAATGTTTTAGACAGAGTAGAGCACAGTGTTTTAGTACTGGGGGTTTATAAATGTTTTAGACAGAGTAGAGCACAGTGTTTTAGTACTGGGGGTTTATAAATGTTTTAGACAGAGTAGAGTACAGTGTTTTAGTACCGAGGTTTTATAAATGTTTTAGACAGAGTAGAGCACAGTGTTTTAGTAGCAGGGTTTTATAAATGTTTTAGAAAGAGTAGAGCACAGTGTTTTAGTACTGGGGTTTTATAAATGTTTTAGAAAGAGTAGAGCACAGTGTTTTAGTACTTGGGGTTTATAAATGTTTTAGACAGAGTAGTGCACAGTGTTTTAGTAGCAGGGTTTATAAATGTTTTAGACAGAGTAGAGCACAGTGTTTTAGTAGCAGGGGTTTATAAATGTTTTAGACAGAGTAGAGCACAGTGTTTTAGTACTGGGGTTTATAAATGTTTTAGACAGAGTAGAGCACAGTGTTTTAGTACTGGGGGTTTATAAATGTTTTAGACAGAGTAGAGCACAGTGTTTTAGTAGCAGGGTTTTATAAATGTTTTAGAAAGAGTAGAGCACAGTGTTTTAGTACTGGGGATTTATAAATGTTTTAGACAGAGTAGAGCACAGTGTTTTAGTAGCAGGGTTTTATAAATGTTTTAGACAGAGTAGAGCACAGTGTTTTAGTACTGGGGTTTTATAAATGTTTTAGACAGAGTAGAGCACAGTGTTTTAGTACTGGGGTTTATAAATGTTTTAGACAGAGTAGAGCACAGTGTTTTAGTAGCAGGGTTTTATAAATGTTTTAGACAGAGTAGAGCACAGTGTTTTAGTAGCAGGGTTTTATAAATGTTTTAGACAGAGTAGAGCACAGTGTTTTATTACTGGGGGTTTATAAATGTTTTAGACAGAGTAGAGCACAGTGTTTTATTACTGGGGGTTTATAAATGTTTTAGACAGAGTAGAGCACAGTGTTTTAGTACTGGGGGTTTATAAATGTTTTAGACAGAGTAGAGCACAGTGTTTTAGTACTGGGGTTTATAAATGTTTTAGACAGAGTAGAGCACAGTGTTTTAGTACTGGGGGTTTATAAATGTTTTAGACAGAGTAGAGCACAGTGTTTTAGTACTGGGGGTTTATAAATGTTTTAGACAGAGTAGAGCACAGTGTTTTAGTACTGGGGTTTATAAATGTTTTAGACAGAGTAGAGCACAGTGTTTTAGTAGCAGGGTTTTATAAATGTTTTAGACAGAGTAGAGCACAGTGTTTTAGTACTGGGGGTTTATAAATGTTTTAGACAGAGTAGAGCACAGTGTTTTAGTACTGGGGTTTATAAATGTTTTAGACAGAGTAGAGCACAGTGTTTTAGTACTGGGGGTTTTATAAATGTTTCAGACAGAGTAGAGCACAGTGTTTTAGTACTGGGGGTTTATAAATGTTTTAGACAGAGTAGAGCACAGTGTTTTAGTACTGGGGGTTTTATAAATGTTTCAGACAGAGTAGAGCACAGTGTTTTATTACCGAGGTTATATAAATGTTAGCACAGTTGAGTCTGTCTGCTGACCACTTTTCACCCTTGAAAGTCATAGTGGATACAACAATTGGTAGATAAACCCCTGGTTGCTGATTACTCTCAAAGTCATAAAACACAAATGTCTCTGAATGTTCATCTTCATCCAATGGCTGAATGTAGCACTCATGTTCCACTTCCTGAACCACTTCAGTGTCTTTGCTTTTCAAAGCCCCTTTACAGACAGGGCAGTGTAGGATACCACATACCTTTACAGACAGGGCAGTGTAGGATACCACTTACCTTTACAGACAGGGTAGTGTAGGATACCACATACCTTTACAGACAGGGCAGTTTAGGATACCACATACCTTTACAGACAGGGCAGTGTAGGATACCACATACCTTTACAGACAGGGCAGTGTAGGATACCACATACCTTTACAGACAGGGCAGTGTAGGATACCACATACCTTTACAGACAGGGCAGTGTAGGATACCACATACCTTTACAGACAGGGCAGTGTAGGATACCACATACCTTTACAGACAGGGCAGTGTAGGATACCACATACCTTTACAGATACGGCAGTGTAGGATACCACATACCTTTACAGACAGGGCAGTGTAGGATACCACATACCTTTACAGACAGGGCAGTGTAGGATACCACATACCTTTACAGACAGGGCAGTGTAGGATACCACATACCTTTACAGACAGGGCAGTGTAGGATACCACATACCTTTACAGACAGGGCAGTGTAGGATACCACATACCTTTACAGACAGGGCAGTGTAGGATACCACATACCTTTACAGACAGGGCAGTGTAGGATACCACATACCTTTACAGACAGGGCAGTGTAGGATACAACATACCTTTACAGACAGGGCAGTGTAGGATACCACATACCTTTACAGACAGGGCAGTGTAGGATACCACATACCTTTACAGACAGGGCAGTGTAGGATACCACATACCTTTACAGACAGGGCAGTGTAGGATACCACATACCTTTACAGACAGGGCAGTGTAAGATACCACATACCTTTACAGACAGGGCAGTGTAGGATACCACATACCTTTACAGACAGGGCAGTGTAGGATACCACATACCTTTACAGACAGGGCAGTGTAGGATACCACATACCTTTACAGACAGGGCAGTGTAGGATACCACATACCTTTACAGACAGGGCAGTGTAGGATACCACATACCTTTACAGACAGGGCAGTGTAGGATACCACATACCTTTACAGACAGGGCAGTGTAGGATACCACATACCTTTACAAACAGGGCAGTGTAGGATACCACATACCTTTACAGACAGGGCAGTGTAGGATACCACATACCTTTACAGACAGGGCAGTGTAGGATACCACATACCTTTACAGACAGGGCCGTGTAGGATACCACATACCTTTACAGACAGGGCAGTGTAGGATACCACATACCTTTACAGACAGGGCAGTGTAGGATACCACATACCTTTACAGACAGGGCAGTTTAGGATACCCCATACGTGAGGTTGGGGGTTGTCTATTTTAACGTTGTAATTGCGATGATATTTTGGACATTTCTTGTTAATGTCAAAACTGCTGACAGATTTACATGCCTTGGGATGCCATGTTTCAAGTTTGTGTTTTTCGTAGCAGTAGCAGGAACGACATGTCAGATGAGAATCCTCACAAGGTGTTAGTTGTACGGTTTGCATCAGACATGTTTCATCCTGACAAACTGAACAGTTATACTGACTAGAGTGCCCCCCCCCCCCCCCCCCCCCCCGTCTGGTGTAGCCTGAATGACATGTTGGACAAACACAGGGAGCTCTTTAGAAAGCTCTGATGTTGGTAATACCATACAACAAATGGTTGTTTTTCACATAAAAGTACAGAATATGAGGATGAGGGTTGTTCTGGGATTTCAAGCGAGCTGAATTAACTCTACTATGGTATAAAACCACAATCTGGATGTTCATCAAATGTTCTAATGTGACTATGTCAGAGAAGCCACAGGCTCCTGTATACATAGACCTACAGCCTTTTGGAGGTCACTAGCCTTTTGTAAAGCTTCTAGAGCAGTACATCCAGGAAGGAGTAAATGTGATAGACCTACAGCCTTTTGGAGATCACTAGCCTTTTGTAAAGCTTCTAGAGCAGTACATCCAGGAAGGAGTAAATGTGATAGACCTACAGCCTTTTGGAGATCACTAGCCTTTTGTAAAGCTTCTAGAGCAGTACATCCAGGAAGGAGTAAATGTGATAGACCTACAGCCTTTTGGAGGTCACTAGCCTTTTGTAAAGCTTCTAGAGCAGTACATCCAGGAAGGAGTAAATGTGATAGACATATTGCAAAACATAACTGATTACCAGGATTGTTAACGTTTATGAGATATGTCTTCATATTTTTTATGATTTCTGATTGCGTGAGACTATCTAGTTTCCTTCTCTGACCCCCTCCTCCTAGGGGTCAGCAGATTATTTGTATAACAAGTTCTAAGGTCCTATCAGCTATGATGGATAAATTAGATTGAACAAGACGTGAGGTAAAACAAGTGATACTGTGTTCTGCAGACTATCACCACATATTTCAAGCTGTAAGACATCCTGAGGTTCAGCTAAATCTGTAGTCCTTTCTAAAAGTTATCCTAGACTATCCAAAATCATCACATAAAAAAACTGCAAAATCATGGCTCTGATTCATACATGTGAAATTAGAAAACTGACGAATCTCTGTATTGTTACATTTATTGCGATGCAAAACATGGACACTTCTATCAAGACCGTCCCCCATCTGATTGATTACACAATTTACCAATTCATCAAAATCAACGTGAGGTTGCTCATTGTCATCATGTATAGGAGTTATAGGTGTGTGGTTGCTCATTGTCCTCATGTATAGGAGTTATAGGAGGTGTGTGGTTGCTCATTGTCCTCATGTATAGGAGTTATAGGAGGTGTGTGGTTGCTCATTGTCTTCATGTATAGGAGTTATAGGAGGTGTGTGGTTGCTCATTGTCCTCATGTATAGGAGGTGTGTGGTTGCTCATTGTCCTCATGTATAGGAGTTATAGGAGGTGTGTGTGTGGGGGGGGGGCTGAAGACGGTGTGCTCTCAATCATTTGGTTAATTAAGGATATAAGTTCATTGGGGATCTGTGATAATGTGTGATCATGTGTACGGGTTATTGGAGTTGGGTATGTGTGTATGTGTGTGTGTGGCTGCTGAAGGCGGGGTGCTCTCATTCATTTGGGGTTGTAGGGGCCATGTGGATGTGTGTGGGGGGGTGGTGTTGAAGGAGGGGTGAGCTCATTAATTTGGTTAAATAATTTGGTTAATTAAGGAGATCAGTTGTGGGGGGACCTGTGATAATGTGTGATCATGTGTATGAGTTATAGGATGGGGGTGTTGTGTGTGGGGGGGTGGTGTTGAAGGAGGGGTGAGCTCATTAATTTGGTTAATTAAGGAGATCAGTTCTGGCGTTATTCTAGAAGTATCCATGTTACATATGGCTTTTATCGTTTGTTTGGGTGTTTTTTAATCAGATTGATGCTTATCAAGCATGGTATGTTTTTATGCCAGATGGATAGGTCTTGACTGTACTGACGTCTTAGTAAAGCAACCGTTTGTTTGTGTAGCTGGACCTCTCTGTCTTTTAGAGTCCTGTAAAAGGCTGTGAGAAACCTATCTAGTAACTGGACCTCTGTCTTTTAGAGTCCTGTAAAAGGCTGTGAGAAACCTATCTAGTAGCTGGACCTCTCTGTCTTTTAGAGTCCTGTAAAAGGCTGTGAGAAACCTATCTAGTAACTGGACCTCTCTGTCTTTTAGAGCCCTGTAAAAGGCTGTGAGAAACCTATCTAGTAACTGGACCTCTCTGTCTTTTAGAGCTCTGTAAAAGGCTGTGAGAAACCTATCTAGTAACTGGACCTCTCTGTTTTTTAGAGCCCTGTAAAAGGCTGTGAGAAACCTATCTTGAAGATCTGTATCCTGATCAGTGTCCTCATTGATGATATCTTCAATCAGTAGAGGCTCTACCTCAGAAATGATTGTATCAAGCTGTTTAGCTGCATCATACATCAACACATCATCCTCATCAACACGTCATCCTCATCAACACATCATCCTCATCAACACATCATCCACATCATCCTCATTATCCTCATCAACACATCATCCTCATCAACACATCATCCTCATCAACATATCATCCTCATCCTCATCAACACATCATCCTCATCAACACATCATCCTCATCATCCTCATCAACACATCATCCTCATCAACACATCATCCTCATCAACACATCATCCTCATTAACACATCATCCTCATCAACACATCATCCTCATCATCCTCATCAATACATCATACTCATCAACACATCATCCTCACATCATCCTCATCAACACTTCAACCTCATCAACACATCATCCTCATCAACACATCGTCCTCATCAACACATCGTCCTCATCAACACATCATCCTCATCAACACATCGTCCTCATCAACACATCGTCCTCATCAACGCATCGTCCTCATCAACGCATCATCCTCATCAACGCATCGTCCTCATCAACACATCGTCCTCATCAACACATCGTCCTCATCAACGCATCATCATCATCAACACATCGTCCTCATCAACAGATCATCCTCATCATAGCTCAACCCTTCATCAGAACCATCATTGACCTCATCATCCTTGACATTAACACCATTGAATGTATCAACCGGTTTAGGTGTTTAACTCAGTATGTCATCAGTGTCCTCTTCCTCCTCTTCCTCTTGTTGTATTGGGTCTTCTGTGTTTGTATAGGGCTTGGAGGAGTCTGAAAGAAAAATACATACAAAATAGTGTATTAAGAATAAAATATCTATAATAATAATATTAAATAACCAATAATAGTGATAAACGAGAAAATGCTTTAAACATTTTTTTAATTATTATATATTTTTTTAAACAGTACGTTTTAAAATAAATTAACATTTCAATATATCCTAACTCCCTGTTTCTGTTTCTCACTGTTAGACCTTTTTTAGTTAAATTACCTTTGGTTGTTTGATGCCTGTTTTTCAGAGGAGTCGATGTTGTTTCCTACCCCGTTGTCCTCTTGATGTCTAGACTCGGCAAGATTGGAGTCTGAAACAAATAACAATATTTGAAAATGTTTTAAGATAATCTTTCAAAAAATTATAACTATAATAAAAACAGGGCGTATCCATAAAGAGCTCATCAATCCAATGGTTTTCAGACCAGTCGTACTTCTCGGTCAGAGGTGACGCCGCTCGTTGTACTTCAACTACGGTTCTGGGAGCCTTGTAGGACTATGATATGGTGTAGGCACCTGATTAAATACTGAATGTCTAGGGTTCTGGGGAGCCTTGCAGGACTATGATATGGTGTAGGTACCTGATTAAATACTGAATGTCTAGGGTTCTGGGGAGCCTTGCAGCACTATGATATGGTGTAGGTACCTGATTAAATACTGAATGCCTAGGGTTCTGGGGAGCCTTGCAGGACTATGATATGGTGTAGGTACCTGATTAAATACTGAATGTCTAGGGTTCTGGGAGCCTTGTAGGACTATGATATGGTGTAGGGCCTGATTAACCTCTCTGGGCTAGGCAGGATGAAATCTTCCCACCTACACAACAGCAGGGCCTGATTAAATACTGAATGTCTAGGGTTCTGGGGAGCCTTGCAGGACTATGATATGGTGTAGGTACCTGATTAAATTCTGAATGTCTAGGGTTCTGGGGAGCCTTGCAGGACTACGATATGGTGTAGGTACCTGATTAAATACTGAATGTCTAGGGTTCTGGGGAGCCTTGCAGGACTACGATATGGTGTAGGTACCTGATTAAATACTGAATGTCTAGGGTTCTGGGGAGCCTTGCAGGACTACGATATGGTGTAGGTACCTGATTAAATACTGAATTCCTAGAGCTGATTGGAGGCGTGTATATGTGTGATAAATCTTCTATTCTTGGGCTGTTTTGAGTTTTGTCAAAGCAGGCCGTACAAAACGGTAGAATATCGTCATTTTCAATACCCTCGAAGTCATTCTCGGTTACAGCCCATATGTCTCGGGTGCTCTTGTCTGGGGGCTGTCAGCTGTAAATGTTTGGTTATGTAACTGAACATCCACTAGCAGGTACCAGTGGTGTTTGGTTATGTAACTGAACATCCACTAGGAGGTACCAGTGGTGTTTGGTTATGTAACTGAACATCCACTAGCAGGTACCAGTGGTGTTTGGTTATGTAACTGAACATCCACTAGGAGGTACCAGTGGTGTTTGGTTATGTAACTGAACATCCACTAGGAGGTACCAGTGGTGTTTGGTTATGTAACTGAACATCCACTAGCAGGTACCAGTGGTGTTTGGTTATGTAACTGAACATCCACTAGGAGGTACCAGAGATTTCTACCCCGCGAGAATACGACCAGGGGAAGATCAGAAACACATTACCGAGGCTATCATCGTATTTTAGAATGTGCCAATGTTTGTGAACGATTCCAAATGGGTGTCTGATTATTTCTGGCTTGGTACTCTGCTGACATAATCTAATGTTTTGCTTTCGCTGTAAAGCCTTTTTGAAATCGGACAGTGTGGTTAGATAAAGGAGAGTCTTGTCATTAAAATGCTGTGAAATAGTCATATGTTTGAAAAATTGAAGTTTTTGTATTTTTGAGGAATTTGTAATTCGCGCCACGCCTATCATTGGATATTGGAGCAGGTGTTCCGCTAGCGGAACGTCTAGATGTAAGAGGTTAAAGTCAAATCATGATAGAGCACAACAGATGCCGAGTCCTCAACTGCCTGAGCTGCTGCCACCACAGACTGCAAACATAGTGGCATGGCTTGGGCTACTTCATCTAACCTGTTAGGGCTAGGGGGCAGTATTGACACGGCTGGATAAAAAACATACCCGATTTAATCTGGTTACCACTCCTACCCAGTAACTAGAATATGCATATACTTATTACATATGGATAGAAAACACCCTAAATTTTCTAAAACTGTTTGAATGGTGTCTGTGAGTATAACAGAACTCAAATGGCAGGTCAAAACCTGAGAGATTCCTTTACAGGAAGTGGCCTGTCTGACCATTTCTTGAACTTCTTTTCCATCTCTATCATTTACTAAGGATCTCTGCTCTAACGTGACACTTCCCACGTCGTCCATAGGCGCTCATAGCCCGGGAAAAAACAGAATGTCGTCATTCCAGCCCCAGGCTGAAACACATTATCGCCTTTCTCAAGTGGCCGATCAAGGGACACTGGGCTTATGCACGTGACCCCGACCGCCCCCGCCTTTGGGATTTTTTCCTCTGTTTGCAGAAAAGGAGATTCCCTGTCGGAATATTATCGCTTTTCTACGAGAAAAATGTCGTAAAAATTGATTTTAAACAGCGGTTGACATGCTTCGAAGTACGGTAATGGAATATTTAGAATTTTATTGTCACGAATTGCGCCATGCGCGCGACACTTCTTTACTATTTCGGATAGTGTCTGGAACGCACGAACAAAACGCCGCTATTCGGATATAACGATGGATTATTTTGGACCAAACCAACATTTGTTATTGAAGTAGCAGTCCTGGGTGTGCATTCTGACGAAGACAACAAAAGGTAATGAAACTTTTATAATAGTAAATATGATTATGGTGAGTGCTAAACTTGCCGGGTGTCTAAATAGCGAGCCCGTGATGCCTGGGCTATGTACTTAGAATATTGCAAAATGTGCTTTCACCAAAAAGCTATTTTAAAATCGGACATATCGAGTGCATAGAGGAGGTCTGTATCTATAATTCTTAAAATAATTGTTATGCTTTTTGTGAACGTTTATCGTGAGTAATTTAGTAAAATGTTAGCGAATTCCCCGGAAGTTTGCGGGGGGTATGCTAGTTCTGAACGTCACATGCTAATGTAAAAAGCTGGTTTTTGATATAAATATGAACTTACATTTACATTTTAGTCATTTGGCAGACGCTCATATCCAGAGCGACTTACAGTATTGAATACATACATTTCATTTCTTTTTTTTCTTTTCTTTTTGTACTGGCCCCCCGTGGGAATCGAACCCACAACCCTGGCGTTGCACACACCATGCTCTACCAACTGAGCCACAGGGAAGACTAAGAAACTTGATTGAACAAAACATGCATGTATTGTATAACATAATGTCCTAGGGTTGTCATCTGATGAAGATCATCAAAGGTGAGTGCTGCATTTAGCTGTCTTCTGGGTTTTGGTGACATTATATGCTGGCTTGAAAAATGGGTGTCTGATTATTTCTGGCTTGGTACTCTGCTGACATAATCTAATGTTTTGCTTTCGTTGTAAAGCCTTTTTGAAATCGGACAGTGTGGTTAGATTAACGAGAGTCTTGTCTTTAAATGGCTGTAAAATAGTCATATGTTTGAGAAATTGAAGTAATAGGATTTTTAAGGTTTTGAAAATCGCGCCACAGGCTGGCAGTGGCTGTTACGTAGGTGGGACGAATTCGTCCCGCCTAGCCTAGAGAGGTTAATCTGGTTACTAATCCTACCCAGTAACTAGAATATGCATATACTTATTATATATGGATAGAAAACACCCTAAAGTTTCTAAAACTGTTTGAATGGTGTCTGTGAGTATAACATAACTCATTTGGCAGGCAAAACCCTGAGACATTTTCTGACAGGAAGTGGATACCTGATGTGTTGAATTACCTTTAAGCCTATGCCATTGAAACACACAGGGGTTGATTAATGTTTTGGCACTTCCTATTGCTTCCACTAGATGTCACCAGCCTTTACAAAGTGTTTTGAGTCTTTTACTTTTACTCTGGCGCGCGAGTTCATGTTGGGTACCCTCGTTCCAATACGTTATAAAAGAGAATGCATTCGTCCACCTTGAATATTATTCATGTTCTGGTTAAAAAAGGCACTAATGATTTATGCTATACAACGTTTGACATGTTTGAACGAACGTAAATATATTTTTCCCCCTCGTTCATGACGAGAAGTCCGGCTGGCTTAGATCATGTGCTAACAACACGGATCTTTTTGGATATAAATGATGAGCTTTTTTGAACAAAACTACATTCGTTATGGACCTGGGATTCCGGGAAGTGACATCTGATGAAGAGAATCAAAGGTAATGGATTATTTACATAGTATTTTCGATTTTAGATCTCTCCAACATGGCCGTTTGTCTGTATAGCAAAGCATATTTTTCTGGGCGCAGTGCTCAGATTATTGCAAAGTGTGATTTCCCAGTAAGGTTATTTTTAAATCTGGCAAGTTGATTGCGTTCAAGAGATGTAAATCTATAATTCTTTAAATGACAATATAATATTTTACCAATGTTTTCTAATTTTAATTATTTAATTTGTGGTGCTGACTTGACTGCCGGTTATTGGAGGGAAACGATTTCCTCAACATCAATGCCATAGTAAAACGCTGTTTTTGGATATAAATATGAACTTGATAGAACTAAAAATGCATGCATTGTCTAACATAATGTCCTAGGAGTGTCATCTGATGGAGATTGTAAAAGGTTAGTGCATCATTTTAGCTGGTTTTATGGTTTTGGTGACCCTGTCTTTGAATTGACAAAACATTACACACAGCTATTGTCAATGTACTCTCCTAACAAAATCTAACTTTATGCTTTCGCCGTAAAACCTTTTTGAAATCGGACAACGTGGTTAGATTAAGGAGATGTTTATCTTTCAACGGGTGTAAGATAGTTGTATGTTTGAAAAATTTGAATTTTGACATTTATTTGGTTTCAAATTTGCCGCTCTTGAAATGCACCTGCTGTTGATAGGGTGCACCACGGGTGGCACGCTAGCGTCCCACATAGCCCCAAGAAGTTAAGGTAGTGATTGAGGTGGAGACTTGGTTTGGGGATTCCAACCTATGGCTGGAATGGATTCAGTATACAGCTAGATCAGTAGCTAAAGAAGAAGGTTATGCCTGCGCAACAGACAAACTTCAGTTGACAACCATCCCCTTTCTACTCGATGGAATTAATTTACCAAGGGGAATGGCCTGTATGGTAAAGCTGTTCATGAAGGCAAGGAAGCCAGACAGTTGCACTGATCTGCATTATCTGTATCCTATGTGCCCATTAGATCCAGACTTCCCCCTTTCACAGTCGCAGGAGGAGACTATTATTGTGTGGCTCGACACAACACACACGGATGGAACGTAGGGGAAGTAAGAACATGCAATAGGACAGAGAATGTTACAACTGACGAGACAATGAGGGACCTGACTGGGTGGTTGAGTTCCGAGGACTTTAGTAAGATAAAAAGGCCGAGAGCGGATGTCTGGTGGTTGTGTGGAGGTATGAAGCTGTGGCCAAACCTGCCTGCAAATTGGACTGGTATTTGTGCATTGGTACAGTTAGGCATGCCCTTCACCCTTATACAACACAAAGACCTAGTGCCAGGTGAAAGAGAGGGGAGGAGTGCTCCGTCAGGGTCCTTTGACGATAGAATTTACATTGATAGCATTGGGGTTCCAAGGGGGGTGCCTGATGAGTTTAAATCTAGGAATCAGATATGGGCTGGATTGGAATCAAGTCTTTTTTGGTGGTCGACTCTCAATAGAAATATGGATTGGATAAATTACATTTATTATAACCAACAGCGTTTCATCAACTATACCAGAGAGGCAATTCAAGGGTTAGCAGAACAGACAGCTGCGACCACTTTGATGGTATTGCAGAATAGAATAGCTTTGGATATGCTTCTGGCTGAAAAGGGTGGTGTGTGTGTGTGATGTTCGGATCTGAATGCTGTACTTTCATCCCTGAGAACACAGTTCCAGATGGATCAGTGACCAAGGCCCTGGCCGGTCTAAACAATTTAGCTCAGGAGTTAGCAGAAAATTTCGGGGTGGACACGGCACTCACGGGATGGTTTGGTAGTACGTTCGGAAAATGGAAAAAGGTTGTAATCACTGTGTTGTGGGCTGCTTTCACCTGTATGACTGTGTTGATATTATGTGGTTGTTGTTTGGTCCCTTGTGCGAGAGGTCTCATTTCCAGGGCTCTGGAGAGATCGATGACGGAGCAGATGGTGAGATACGGACCGATTCCAAGTTCAGACCAGTGGGATGACAAATACCTACCGCCGAGCCTGGTGGAGGATTCATTCAATTACGAGGAGCCCATGTTTAGGAAGACTGTTTCTCTAAATGAAGGTCATAGCAAAAATCCTAATCCTGACTGGACATAGGCTTAGAACAGTCATTGATAAGTATGTAATGAAAATACATGTATTCGTTTTCTTTGATCTAGTTTGATTTTGTGTGACATTTCTGAATCCAATAAAAATAGATGTGTTAATGTGTATGTGAAATATTTAGCCAATAGGGTGGATTGTAATGGAAATAATATGATTAACCTGTTAGGGCTAGGGGGCAGTATTGACACGGCCGGATAAAAAACGTATCCGATTTAATCTGGTTACTACTCCTGCCCAGTAACTAGAATATGCATATAATTATTAGCTTTGGATAGAAAACACCCTAAAGTTTCTAAAACTGTTTGAATGGTGTCTGTGAGTATAACAGAACTCATATGTCAGGCAAAAACCTGAGAAGATTTCATGCAGGAAGTGGCCTGTCTGACAAGGTGTCGTTCTTCTTGTCTCTGTTTATTGAAGAGTGAGGATCTTAGCTGTCCCGTGACACTTCCAACGACTGCCATAGGTTCTCAGAAGGCGGCAAAACGCTGAATCGTGGCTTTGCAGGCTCTGGCTGAAACAAAGTAGCGCGTTTGGGTAGTGGCTGGTTACAGTACTGTGAGACTCAGGCTCGTGCCCGCGTCGACCGAAAGCTTTGTTTTCTTTCCTCTGTTTAGCTAAATGGACATTCCCGGTCGGAATATTATTGTTTTTTTACGAGAAAAATGGCATAAAAATGGATTTTAAACAGCGGTTGACATGCTTCGAAGTACGGTAATGGAATATTTAGATTTTTTTTGGTCACGAATTGCGCCATGCGCACGACCCTGATTTACCATTTCGGATAGTGTCTGGTACGCACGAACAAAACGCCGCTATTCGGATATAACGATGGATTATTTTGGACCAAACCAACATTTGTTATTGAAGTAGCAGTCCTGGGAGTGCATTCTGACGAAGACAACAAAAGGTAATCAAACTTTTATAATAGTAAATCTGATATTGGTGAGTGCTAAACTTGCCGGGTGTCTAAATAGCTAGCTCGTGATGGTTGGGCTATGTACTTAGAATATTGCAAAATGTGCTTTCACCAAAAAGCTATTTTAAAATCGGACATATCGAGTGCATAGAGGAGTTCTGTATCTATAATTCTTCAAATAATTGTTATGCTTTTTGTGAACGTTTATCGTGAGTAATTTAGTAAATTGTTAGTGAATTCGCCGGAAGTTTGCGGGGGGTATGCTAGTTCTGAACGTCACATGCTAATGTAAAAAGCTGGTTTTTGATATAAATATGAACTTGATTGAACAAAACATGCATGTATTGTAAAACATAATGTCCTAGGGTTGTCATCTGATGAAGATCATCAAAGGTTAGTGCTGCATTTAGCTGTCTTCTGGGTTTTTGTGACATTATATGCTAGCTTGAAAAATGGGTGTCTGATTATTTCTGGCTTGGTACTCTGCTGACATAATCTAATGTTTTGCTTTCGTTGTAAAGCCTTTTTGAAATCGGACAGTGTGGTTAGATTAACCTGTTAGGGCTAGGGGGCAGTATTGACACGGCTGGATAAAAAAACATACCCGATTTAATCTGGTTACCACTCCTACCCAGTAACTAGAATATGCATATACTTATTACATATGGATAGAAAACACCCTAAATTTTCTAAAACTGTTTGAATGGTGTCTGTGAGTATAACAGAACTCATTTGGCAGGCAAAACCCTGAGACATTTTCTGACAGGAAGTGGATACCTGATGTGTTGTATTGCCTTTAAAAATATCCCATTGAAAAACACAGGGGCTGAGGAATATTTTGGCACTTCCTATTGCTTCCACTAGATGTCACCAGCCTTTACAAAGTGTTTTGAGTCTTCTGGAGGGAGATCTGACCGAACAAGAGCCATGGAACGATGATGTCCCATTAGACACCTGGCGCGCGAGTTCATGTTGGGTACCCTCGTTCCAATACGTTATAAAAGAGTATGCCCTCGTCCACCTTGAATATTATTCATGTTCTGGTTAAAAAAGGCCCTAATGATTTATGCTATACAACGTTTGACATGTTTGAACGAACGTAAATATATTTTTTCCCCTTGTTCATGACGAGAAGTCCGGCTGGCTTAGATCATGTGCTAACAAGACGGAGATTTTTGGACATAAATGATGAGTTTTTTTGAACAAAACTACATTCGTTATGGACCTGTGATACCTGGAAGTGACATCTGATGAAGAGAATCAAAGGTAATGGATTATTTACATAGTATTTTCGATTTTAGATCTCCCCAACATGACGTCTAGTCTGTATCGCAACGCGTATTTTTCTGGGCGCAGTGCTCAGATTATTGCAAAGTGTGATTTCCCAGTAAGGTTATTTTTAAATCTGGCAAGTTGATTGCGTTCAAGAGATGTAAATCTATAATTCTTTAAATGACAATATAATATTTTACCAATGTTTTCTAATTTTAATTATTTAATTTGTGGCGCTGACTTGACTGCCGGTTATTGGAGGGAAACGATTTCCTCAACATCAATGCCATAGTAAAACGCTGTTTTTGGATATAAATATGAACTTGATAGAACTAAAAATGCATGCATTGTCTAACATAATGTCCTAGGAGTGTCATCTGATGGAGATTGTAAAAGGTTAGTGCATCATTTTAGCTGGTTTTATGGTTTTGGTGACCCTGTCTTTGACTTGACAAAACATTACACACAACTCTTGTAAATGTACTGTCCTAACATACTCTAAATTTATGCTTTCGCCGTAAAACCTTTTTGAAATCGTAAAACGTGGTTAGATTAAGGAGATGTTTATCTTTCAAAGGGTGTAAAATAGTTGTATGTTTGAAAAATTTGAATTTTGACATTTATTTGGATTCAAATTTGCCGCTCTTGAAATGCACCTGCTGTTGATGGAGTGCACCACGGGTGGCACGCTAGCGTCCCACCTAGCCCATAGAGGTTAACGAGAGTCTTGTATTTAAATAGCTGTAAAATAGTCATATGTTTGAGAAATTGAAGTAATAGCATTTCAAAGGTTTTGAAAATCGCGCCACAGGATTCAACTGGCTGTTACGTAGGTGGGACGAATTCGTCCCGCCTGCCCCAGAGAGGTTAAATTTACTAAATTACTCACGATAAACGTTCACAAAAAGCATAACAATTATTTTAAGAATTATAGATACATTACTCCTCTATGCACTCGATATGTCCGATTTTAAAATAGTTTTTCGGATGAAGCACATTTTGCAATATTCTGAGTAGATAGCCCGGCATCACAGGGCTAGCTATTTAGACACCCGGCAAGTTTAGCCTTCACCAAAATCCCATTTACTATAACAAAAATGGTCTTACCTTTCCTGTTCTTCGTCAGAATGCACTCCCAGGACTTCTACTTCAATAACAAATGTTGGTTTGGTCCCAAATAATCCATTGTTATATCCAAACAGCGTCGTTTTGTTCGTGAGTTCTAGACACTATCCGAAATGGTAAATAACGGTCCCACGCATTTCGTGACAAAAAATTTCTAAATATTCCATTACCGTACTTCGAAGCATGTCAACCGCTGTTTAAAATAAATTTTTATGCCATTATTCTTGTAAAAAAGCGATAATATTCCGACCGGGAATCTGCAATTAGCTAAACAGCCGAAGGAAAATACTGCAAGGGGTCGAATCGGGCACGCGCCTAATTCCATTGTCCTCTGATGGGCCACTTGGAAAAGGCGATAATGTGTTTCAGCCTGACGCTGCCTCGTCATCGTTCAGGTTTTTCCCGGGCTCTGAGAGCCTATTGGAGCCCTAGTAAATGTCACGTTACAGCTAAGATCCTGACTCTTCAATACAGAAGATCCTGACTCTTCAATACAGAAGCAAGAACAACAACACCTTGTCAGACAGGCCACTTCCTGCATGAAACCTTCTCAGGTTTTTGCCTGCCATAGGAGTTCTGTTATACTCACAGACACCATTCAAACAGTTTTAGAAACTTTAGGGTGTTTTCTATCCATATGTAATAAGTATATGCATATTCTAGTTACTGGGTAGGAGTGGTAACCAGATTAAATCGGGTACGTTTTTTATCCGGACGTGAAAATACTGCCCCCTATCCCAAACAGGCTAAGGACACCTTTCTTTCCATGACAAACTGACCAGGCGTAACTCAATATTAGGAAGGTATCCTTAATATTTTGTCCACTCAGTGGCTCTGACCCTTTACATAACAGTCAATCCTCTTTTCCAGGAAACCTTCTTTAAATTTCCCCAAATGCTTCCACACTGCTGCTCTCTCACAGCTGCTCCAGGGCATCTTGGGTTGAGGAGTCATTCTCTTCTAACCTGATCACAGCTGCTCCAGGGCCTCTTGGGTTGAGGAGTCATTCTCTTCTAACCTGATCACAGCTGCTCCAGGGCCTCTTGGGTTGAGGAGTCATTCTCTTCTAATCTGATCACAGCTGCTCCAGGGCCTCTTGGGTTGAGGAGTCATTCTCTTCTAATCTGATCACAGCTGCTCCAGGGCCTCTTGGGTTGAGGAGTCATTCTCTTCTAACCTGATCACAGCTGCTCCAGGGCCTCTTGGGTTGAGGAGTCATTCTCTTCTAACCTAATCACAAACAAAGACAAGATTCAAACAAATAAACATGATGGTCCAACATAATAGGGGACAGGGGAGGTATAGGGAAGGTAGGGGAGAGGAGGGGGTTATGGGGAAGGTAGGGGAGAGGAGGGGGTATAGGGAAGGTAGGGGAGAGGAGGGGGGACTTCCTCCATGTCAGGGAAGGTAGGGAAAAGGAGATGAAAAGGAAAGACTTTGTGTCAGGTAAGCAGCCTCCAAGTCTACCCTCACCAACTGACCAGACTGAGTGAGTTCTGAACATCCCTCTCTGTCCTCTGATGCTGCGTCCAAGTCTTCTTGGGTCTTTCTGGTGTCTCTGTCTTGACTCTTTAGTGAGTTTTTTCAGTTCTTTCCCAGGCTGCCTGAAAAACACAAAAAGATGGCACATACATAAGAGTTATAAACTATCAAAATAAAGAGAATCCCACACTCCATATATAAACTCCCAATAATTTATTGGTTATTTACCAACATTTCAGCATCACTGTGCCTTCTTCAGGGTGATGTCATCAATACTTGAACCAGGTTATCTAGACAAACAGTGCAATTAGTGCAAACAATGACAATAGAGAGGGGTGTGTCATAATGATTAAGTTAATTACAATGAATTAATGAAACTTTAAAAAAAAACAATAGTTTATGGCATATTAAATATTAAAAAATAGTAGGCTATATTATACATATACGGTTCTCCATGTAATCTGATTAATTACGATCTAGGATCAGGTCCCCCCCTCTCCATGTAATCTGATTCATTATGATCTAGGATCAGGTCCCCCCTCTCCATGTAATCTGATTCATTATGATATAGGATCAGGTCCCACCTTGTCCATGTAATCTGATTCATTATGATATAGGATCAGGTCCCCCCTCTCCATGTAATCTGATTTATTATGATATAGGATCAGGTCCCCCCTCTCCATGTAATCTGATTTATTATGATATAGGATCAGGTCCCCCCTCTCCATGTAATCTGATTCATTATAATCTAGGATCAGGTCCCCCCCTCTCCATGTAATCTGATTCATTATGATCTAGGATCAGGTCCCCCCTCTCCATGTAATCTGATTCATTATGATCTAGGATCAGGTCCCCCCCCTCTCCATGTAATCTGATTCATTATGATCTAGCATCAGGTCCCCCCTCTCCATGTAATCTGATTCATTATTATCTAGGATCAGGTCCACCCTCTCCATGTAATGTGATTCATTATGATCTAGGATAAGGTCCCCCCCTCTCCATGTAATCTGATTCATTATGATCTAGGATCAGGTCCCCCCTCTCCATGTAATCTGATTCATTATGATGTAGGATCAGGTCCCCCCTCTCCATGTAATCTGATTCATTATGATATAGGATCTTTTTATTTTTTTTATTTAATATTTATTTAACCAGGTAGGCCAGTTGAGAACAAGTTCTCATTTACAACTGCGACCTGGCCAAGAATAAAGCAAAGCAGTGCGACCGAAACACCAACACAGAGTTACCTGGAATAAACAAGCGTACAGTCAATGACACAATATAAAAAAGAAAGTCTATATACAGTGTGTGCAAATGGCGTGAGGGGGTAAGGCAATAAAAAGGCCGTAGTAGCAAAGTAATCATAATTTATCAGATTAACACTGGAGTGATAGATGAGCAGATGATGATGTGTAAGTAGTGATACTGGTGTGCAAAAGAGCAGTAAAGTAAATAAAAACAGTATGGGGATGAGGTAGGTAGATTGGGTGGGCTATTTACAGATGGACTATGTACAGCTGCAGCGATCGGTTAGCTGCTCAGATAGCTGATGTTTAAAGTTAGTGAGGGAAATATAAGTCTCCGGCTTCAGCGATTTTTGCAATTCAAAGCCAAAGGAGGTGTTGGCTTTGGGGATGACCAGTGAGATGTACCTGCTGGAGCGCGTGCTATGGGTGGGTGTTGTTATCGTGACCAGTGAGCTGAGATAAGGCGGAGCTTTACCTAGCATAGACTTGTAGATGACCTGGAGCCAGTGGGTCTGGCGACGAATATGTAGCGAGGGCCAACCAACTAAAATGACCTGTGTTGCAATCATGAAAAAAAACTACCCGGCCTTCATCGTTTGACATTGAGAACATTGGGAGAGATGAGAGCTGACGTTTTAGTAAATGTGCAGATTACGTATCTCAGTCACAGACAAGAAGCTCAATTAAGACATTATCTTCACCACTGGGACTGGGGACAACAGGACCACAGGCCAAATAATACAGCTCAACACTTCCATACTACCACAGTGAGTAGAATCAGGCTTCTGAACACAGAAAACTTGCAGAATTATTAATGATGAATTGTATTAGACGTTATTAGACATTTCTGTTGTTGAGGAGGATGGGAGACCCACAGAGACGTCAAAATGTGTTTCTAAAATCGTCAAAGAGTAATTATTTTAACCTAAAGCATTTAATAAAGACACTTATAGTACAATATTATGGGGAATAGGAATGAGAGGGCTACTTACACCAGTTTTGGGAAGGGATCACAGCAGTGATTGAATGAGGGTATGAGGCATGAGTTGAGGTGTTCAGAGGCTTGACCAGTGCAGGACAGGATTTGACTGGGAAGACAATAACACAACACACTACACAGTGAGACAAAAGAGCTAAGAATGAGTTAGTCCAAGCAAGGAGTAAAATCATAGATGTGTAATAATGTCTTTGTGATTGACTCTACATAAAGTAATGAGAGAAAATTGACAGGGGTTCCCTCACAGTGCTTGGAGAGGAAACATTCAATGTGCCAGTGGATGAGTGGGCCACATGAGACGTGGCTTCCAGTTCATGTGAGGAGGTAGTTGACAATGGTAGTGGAGTGGTCATCGCTTGTTAACTTGTTATGGATGGTGGGCAGTATTTTCACGGCCGGATAAAAAAAAGTACCCGATTTAATCTGATTATTACTCCTGCCCAGAAACTAGAATATGCATATAATTATTAGCTTTGGATAGAAAACACTCCAAAGTTTCTAAAACTGTTTGAATGGTGTCTGTGAGTATAACAGAACTCATTTGGCAGGCCAAAACCTGAGAAGATTCCTTACAGGAAGTGCCCTCTCTGACCATTTCTTGGCCTTCTACACTCTGTTTATTGAAAACGGAGGATCTCTGCTGTAACGTGACACTTCCTACAGCTCCCATAGGCTCTCAGAAGGTGGCGGAACGGTGAATGATGACTTTGCAGGCCATGGCTGAAAAACAGTAGCGCATTTGGATAGTGGTCGATCTGAGAACAATGAGACTGGGGGCGCGTGCAGAGAAGACCCCATGTTTTTATTTTCAGTCTTTGAACGAAAACAACGACTCCCAGTTGGAATATTATCGCTTTTTTACGAGAAAAATCGCATAAAAATTTACTTTAAACAGCGTTTGACATGCTTCGAAGTACGGTAATGGAATATTTTTAAAATTTTTGTCACGAAAAGCACCGGGCACGTCACCCTTCGTAACTCTTCGGATAGTGTCTTGAACGCACGAACAAAATGCCGCTATTTGGATATAACTATGGATTATTTGGAACCAAACCAACATTTGTTATTGAAGTAGAAGTCCTGGGAGTGCATTCTGATGAAGAACAGCAATGGTAATCCAATTTTTCTTATAGTAAATCTGAGTTTGGTGAGGGCCAAACTTGGTGGGTGTCTAAATAGCTAGCCCGTGATGGCGAGCTATCTACTCAGAATATTGCAAAATGTGCTTTCACCGAAAAGCTATTTTAAAATCGGACATAGCGAGTGCATAGAGGAGTTCTGTATCTATAATTCTTAAAATAATTGTTATGCTTTTTGTGAACGTTTATCGTGAGTAATTTAGTAAATTCACAGGAAGTTTCGGTGGGTATGCTAGTTCTGAACGTCACATGCTAATGTAAAAAGCTGTTTTTTGATATAAATATGAACTTGATTGAACAAAACATGCATGTATTGTATAACATAATGTCCTAGAAGTGTCATCTGATGAAGATCATCAAAGGTTAGTGCTGCATTTAGTCGTGGTTTGGGTTTATGTGACATTATATGCTAGCTTGAAAAATGGGTGTCTGATTATTTCTGGCTGGGTACTCTGCTGACATAATCTAATGTTTTGCTTTCGTTGTAAAGCCTTTTTTAAATCAGACAGTGTGGTTAGATTAACGAGTCTTGTCTTTAAAATTGTGTAAAATAGTCATATGTTTGAGAAATTTAAGTAATAGCATTTCTAAGGTATTTGAATAACGCGCTACAGGATTCCACTGGCTGTTACGTAGGTGGGACGATTTCGTCCCACCGACCCTAGAGAGGTTAATAACTTTTTAATGTTTACAAACTGATTTTCAGCCTCATCTGTCCACTTGATCTTGTCTTTTGCTGCCATAGCTTTACCATATATCAACTCACTAAGCTTCCCTGTATGTAATGCAAAATGGGGTATCCACGCACGGCAATAGTTAATCATTACATGAAAACTCATCATTTGCTTCTAGAATGGCTGTCTTTCTGGTAGAATTAAGTGTTCTCCCTTCTTGAGTTATAGTGTGCCCCAAATAGATAACTTCCTCCTGCCAGAGTTGCAACTTCCTCTTGCTGACTTTATGACCTTGTTCTGCTAAGAATACTAACAGTCTGCCTTACAGCCCTCCTGAGAAGGATTCGTAAAATATCATTTTCATAAATCAAAATTTAGCTTCCCTCGGGGCTCAAATTTTCCTAAATTACTAATAATTACTTTTAATAAAATCTATAATTTGACTTCAGGATTACTTACACTAAAATAACTCCTTTAATTAACCCCACATCAATGGGTCCATGGGACCCTAACATGGAGGGTACCGCTTTTAACTCTTCTTCCTGTTCCTAAGTTAAAAACAAATCATCCTGACATTAACCTGCTATGGCTAAGGGGCAGTATTTTCACGGCTGGATAAAAAACGTACCCGATTTAATCTGGTTACCACTCCTACCCAGTAACTAGAATATGCATATACTTATTACATATGGATAGAAAACACCCTAAAGTTTCTAAAACTGTTTGAATGGTGTCTGTGAGTATAACAGAACTCATTTGGCAGGCAAAAAACTGAGAAGGTTTCATGCAGGAAGTGGCCTGTCTGACCATTTGTTGAACTTCTTTTCCATCTCTATCATTTACTAAGGATCTCTGCTCTAACGTGACACTTCCCACGTCGTCCATAGGCGCTCAGAGCCCGGGAAAAAACAGAATGTCCTCATTCCAGCCCCATGTTGAAACACATTATCGCCTTTCTCAAGTGGCCGATCAAGAGACACTAGCTTATGCGCGTGACCCCGACCGCCCCCGCCTTTGGGATTTTTCCTCTGTTTGCCGAAAAGGAGATTCCCTGTCGGAATATTATCGCTTTTCTACGAGAAAAATGTCGTAAAAATTGATTTTAAACAGCGGTTGACATGCTTCGAAGTACGGTAATGGAATACTTAGAATTTTATTGTCACGAATTGCGCCATGCGCGTGACACTTCTTTACTATTTCGGATAGTGTCTGGAACGCACGAACAAAACGCCGCTATTCGGATATAACGATGGATTATTTTGGACCAAACCAACATTTGTTATTGAAGTAGCAGTCCTGGGTGTGTATTCTGACGAAGACAACAAAAGGTAATGAAACTTTTATAATAGTAAATATGATTATGGTGAGTGCTAAACTTGCCGGGTGTCTAAATAGCGAGCCCGTGATGCCTAGGCTATGTACTTAGAATATTGCAAAATGTGCTTTCACCAAAAAGCTATTTTAAAATCGGACATATCGAGTGCATAGAGGAGGTCTGTATCTATAATTCTTAAAATAATTGTTATGCTTTTTGTGAACGTTTATCGTGAGTAATTTAGTAAAATGTTAGCGAATTCCCCGGAAGTTTGCGGGGGGTATGCTAGTTCTGAACGTCACATGCTAATGTAAAAAGCTGGTTTTTGATATAAATATGAACTTGATTGAACAAAACATGCATGTATTGTATAACATAATGTCCTAGGGTTGTCATCTGATGAAGATGATCAAAGGTGAGTGCTGCATTTAGCTGTCTTCTGGGTTTTGGTGACATTATATGCTGGCTTGAAAAATGGGTGTCTGATTATTTCTGGCTTGGTACTCTGCTGACATAATCTAATGTTTTGCTTTCGTTGTAAAGCCTTTTTGAAATCGGACAGTGTGGTTAGATTAACGAGAGTCTTGTCTTTAAATGGCTGTAAAATAGACATATGTTTGAGAAATTGAAGTAATAGGATTTTTAAGGTTTTGAAAATTGCGCCACAGGATAGCAGTGGCTGTTACGTAGGTGGGACGAATTCGTCCCGCCTAGCCTAGAGAGGTTAACCTGTTGGGGCTAGGGGCAGTATTTGCACGGCTGGATAAAAAAATTTACCCGATTTAATCTGGTTACTAATCCTACCCAGTAACTAGAATATGCATATACTTATTATATATGGATAGAAAACACTCTAAAGTTTCTAAAACTGTTTGAATGGTGTCTGTGAGTATAACAGAACTCATTTGGCAGGCAAAACCCTGAGACATTTTCTGACAGGAAGTGGATACCTGATGTGTTGTATTACCTTTAAACCTATGCCATTGAAAAACACAGGGGCTGAGGAATATTTTGGCACTTCCTATTGCTTCCACTAGATGTCACCAGCCTTTACAAAGTGTTTTGAGTCTTCTGGAGGGAGATCTGACCGAACAAGAGCCATGGAACGATGATGGCCCATTAGACACCTGGCGCGCGAGTTCATGTTGGGTACCCTCGTTCCAATACGTTATAAAAGAGAATGCATTCGTCCACCTTGAATATTAGTCATGTTCTGGTTAAAAAAGGCCCTAATGATTTATGCTATACAACGTTTGACATGTTTGAACGAACGTAAATATATTTTTTCCCCTCGATCATGAAGTGAAGTCCGGCGGGCTTAGATCATGTGCTAACAAGACGGAGATTTTTGGACATAAATGATGAGCTTTTTTGAACAAAACTACATTCGTTATGGACCTGTGATACCTGGAAGTGACATCTGATGAAGAGAATCAAAGGTAATGGATTATTTACATAGTATTTTCGATTTTAGATCTCCCCAACATGACGTCTAGTCTGTATCGCAACGCGTATTTTTCTGGGCGCAGTGCTCAGATTATTGCAAAGTGTGATTTCCCAGTAAGGTTATTTTTAAATCTGGCAAGTTGATTGCGTTCAAGAGATGTAAATCTATAATTCTTTAAATGACAATATAATATTTTACCAATGTTTTCTAATTTTAATTATTTAATTTGTGGTGTTGACTTGACTGCCGGTTATTGGAGGGAAACGATTTCCTCAACATCAATGCCATAGTAAAACGCTGTTTTTGGATATAAATATGAACTTGATAGAACTAAAAATGCATGCATTGTCTAACATAATGTCCTAGGAGTGTCATCTGATGGAGATTGTAAAAGGTTAGTGCATCATTTTAGCTGGTTTTATGGTTTTGGTGACCCTGTCTTTGACTTGACAAAACATTACACACAACTCTTGTAAATGTACTGTCCTAACATACTCTAAATTTATGCTTTCGCCGTAAAACCTTTTTGAAATCGTAAAACGTGGTTAGATTAAGGAGATGTTTATCTTTCAAATGGTGTAAAATAGTTGTATTTTTGAAAAATTTGAATTTTGACATTTATTTGGATTCAAATTTGCCGCTCTTGAAATGCACCTGCTGTTGATGGAGTGCACCACGGGTGGCACGCTAGCGTCCCACCTAGCCCATAGAGGTTAAAGAAGAATTTTTTTCAAAGCCTTGAGACAATTGAGAATATGGATTGTGTGTGTGTGCCATTCAGAGGGTGAATGGGCAACACAAAAGATTGGTTTGAGTGTCAAGAACTGCAACGCTGCTGGGTTTTTCACTCTCAACAGTTTCCCCGTGTGTATCAAGACTGGTCCAACACCCAAAGGACATCCAGCCAACTGGACACAACTGTGGGGAAGCAGTAGGGTCAACATGGCCCCAGCATCCCCATGGAACACCTTATCCATGCCCCGACGAACTGAAGCTGTTCTGAGGGCAAAAAGTGGTGCAACTCAATATTACGAAGGTGTTCTTAATGTTTTGTACACCCAGTTTACATCATCAATATTTGTTTTATTCCAACTGTTTGGTTATTATAACAGCGTCACTGAATGTACAAAACATTAAGAACGCCTTCTCTTTCCATGACATTAGACTGACCAGGTGAAAGCTTTGATCCCTTATTGATGTCACTTGTTAAATCCACTTCAATCAGTGTAGATGAAGAAGGGGAGGAGACAGGTAAAAAAAAAATGCTTGAGACAATTGAGACATGGATTGTGTGTGTGTGTGTGTCATTCAGAGTGTGAATGGGCAAGATCGAAATACACTACAAAAGGATGTGGACACGTGCTCATCGAACATCTCATTCCAAAATCATGGGCATTGACATGGAGTTGGTCCCCCACTTTGCTGCTAGATGTTGGAACATTGCTGCGGGGGGACTTGCTTCCATTCAGCCACAAGAGCATTAGTGAGGTCGGGTCACTGATGTTGGGGGCGATTAGGTCCTGGCTCGTAGTCGGCGTTCAGATTCGTCCCGAAGGTGTTCGATGAGGTTGAGGTGGGTTGAGGTTTGCAGGCCAGTCAAGTTCTTCCACATCGATCTCTGCCGTTGTTGCTCCTAGACGTTTCCACTTCACAATAACAGCACTTACAGTTGATAGGTGAGGGGGGGGGGGGTACCTCTAGCAGGGCAGAAATTTCACGAAATGACTTGTTGGAAAGGTGGCATCCTATGACGGTGCCACGTTGAAAATCACTGAGCTCTTCAGTAAGGCCTTTCTACTGACAATGTTTGTCTATGGAGATTGCATGGCTGTGTGCTTTTATAGACCTGTCAGCAACAGGTGTCTGAAATTGCTGAATCCACAAATTTGAAGGGGTGTTCACATACTTTTGTATATATAGTGTATTTAAGTTCCTTTGAACGGGGGTATGGTAATAGGTGCCAGGCGCACTGGTTTGTGTCAAGAACTGCAACGCTGCTGGGTTTTTTCACACTCAACAGTTTCCCCGTGTGTATCAAGAATGGTCCACCACCCAAAGGACATCCAGTCAACCTGCCACAACTGTGGGGAAGCATTGGAGTCAACATGGGCGCAGCATCCCTATGGAACGCTTTCCACACCTTGTAGTGTCCATGACCCAACGAATTGAGACTGTTCTGAGTGCAAAAGGGGGGGGCGGGGGTAACTCAATATTAGGAAGGTATTGTTAATTTTTTGTACACTCAGTAGAAACAGAATTAGTATAATACAGTCAGGAAGACAGAGAGGTGATCTAGTTACTCAGTAGGAACAGAATTAGTATAATACAGTCAGGAAGACAGGGATGTGATCTAGTAACTCAGTAGGAACAGAATTAGTATAATTCAGTCAGGAAGACAGGGATGTGAATGATCTAGCTACTGCCTGTCATATTTATCGGTGGACCGTGTCTTCTTCTCTCAGTTGTGGTGTGCCGTGCGAACCCTGGAGAGCGCCCACGAGGGACTCGTGACCCCACAACCCCCCCAAAATACAGCCTCATCGGCACCCTCTCCAACTCGCCAGACTTTGTAGAGCACTTCCAGTGCCCCACTGGCTCCCTTGTGAACTGGGGTCACCGCTGCGTGTCGTGGTAGGGCCTGGCAGACCCACTGGCTCCCTTATGAACTGGGGTCACCGCTGCGTGTCATGGTAGGGCCTGGCAGACCCACTGGCTCCCTTATGAACTGGGGTCACCGCTGCGTGTCATGGTAGGGCCTGGCAGACCCACTGGCTCCCTTGTGAACTGGGGTCACCGCTGCGTGTCGTGGTAGGGCCTGGCAGACCCACTGGAGGGCGCTGCCTGCCTGTGGAGACTGCATGGAGAACCAATAGGAGGAGGAGGAGGAGGAAGAGAACCTCCAACTAATCATCTAATGTATTTTTTAATCTAGTAATCTTTTCTTTGTACATGACGCTGGATTACTTGGGGTTTGTGGGTAGAGCAGGACAGATCCCAGGTAAGCAAGAGGGAAGCGTGTGGAGAGAAACGTTGCTGTCAGCTGATGTGTGTGTAATTCCAGTGTTAGGGGATGGTATATTTCCTCTTCGTCCAAACACCATCACATCCCCCCACCCTACTCACCCGTGGGGCACAAAGGCACGTTTTATTTATTGTTTGCTGGACTTGGTAGGGGGCCGTCGCAGTCCTCACAGTGTACCCTGTTTACAATTCAAACCAGAGCCTCTAATGACTGAGAGCTCTCACTGAAAGCACTGTAACCTCACAGGAAGTGCTCATCTGCCTCTGTGACCTCACAAGAAGTGCAGAAACTTCACTGTGATTGAACATTGCAGGGTTTTTTTCTGGATCAAAACGGGGCTTAGGGTGGTGGGTGGGACAGGGGGGCGTGGTAGGGGGTGTGACAGGGGGCGTGGTAGGGGGTGTGACAGGGGGCGTGGTAGGGGGTGTGACAGGGCGCGGCAATTGGCGCAGTCGGCACAGCTGAATTTTTAAAGGCTGCCATCTTTGTGTTTTTTTTTTTATCGCCATTTTTAAGACATGCATTTTTGCAGTTTTAAAGTTAATTTCCTGCAATTTTATGCATTTTGCCATGGCAAGTGCTGTGTTATTTTGCTCAAACTTAAAAACAATATCAATACTGTTAAATTCATTCTTTTTGGAATTTCACAAATATTATATTATTAAAACATACATGCTTGTAGGTCCATTGTCTTTTTTACATACTTTATTATAAATAAAATTACAGTTTGGACTTAAGCGTCCCAAAAATAATTTTAGGCAGCCCCCCCAAGGGTTTCTGTGGCAGAAAAATCCCTGCATTGTATAAGGCTTCATCTCAAATGTATATTTAGTTACAATTCTATTTCCTAAATGACTTACAGAGCCACATAAGTCATCCACAAGAGAGCACCACTGCTTCCGGTCTGCATTCCCTATATAGTAAACACATAGTACTATGTGGCTCTGGTAAATAGTAGTGACCTATGGGGTGTCAAAGGGTATCATTTGAGATGGAGCCATATAGACAAATCTCTCCTTTTCTTTCTCCGTTGCTTCACAGGAAGTTGTCGTGGAAATTCTAACCAGAAAGCAAGAGAGAGACAGTAGATTCCTCCAAACAACTATTTAAAAAAAAATAAGATTTGCATAAAAGGGAGCTGGTTAATAATCGCACAACAGGTGCAACAGTCAAAAGCCCAACAAACAAGAGTTGGGTCTCAGCCTTTATAGGAAAATACAACCTCTTTTCTCTATGTGGGAGTTTAGCAGGTGTGTGAGATCATGGTGGGGGCAGAGCGTACAAACAAGTGATAATGCCAGTTTTCTTACTTCTTTCTGCTGATAGAATTGTCGCTGCTGCTCAAGCTAGCCTCTGTTGTCTTCATATCTCCACACAGCTGTACCCTTGAAAGATAGGGAAAGAACAGGATGGACCAAAAAACTGGTCACTCTCAGACGGCCCTTTTGTCTTTGGCCACGTGACTAAGTTACTCAGAAACAAGAGAGGGAAAACACTGGCTTCTTCTTACATGAGAGAAACAGACAGTGGAAATGTTTATATTTAAGGTGTATATAAATGATGTGCCTAATAGAGTTTGTAATTTTACCACTATATTCCACAGTTTTGAGACTAATCTCAACCTAATACAAAATTACAAGTAAGCATGTGAGTAATTATTCATAATATAAGTCAATTATGCCATAATCTAAGCAAAACTTAAAGCATTGGGGGGGATTTTTCTTACACTAGTACATTATCTGTGTAAATGGCTTCTGTTGAGCCACTGAGTGTTTTACCTTCACATGGTGCAAAACAGGGAATCATTAAACAATGAAAACAGTTCTACAGAAGTACACTCTTCATCTGTACAAAGAGGACAATCATCACGCCGATGCATCAATCTCCGTCTTCTTAAACAATGAAACAGTTCTACAGAAGTACACTCTTCATATGTACAAAGAGGACAATCATCAAGCCGCTGCATCCATCTCTGTCTTCTTAAACAACGGGCAGCTATTATTAGCTGGACTCCCGTCCTGAGCCATTGGCTTGAGCTGGAGCGGCTGTTATTTAAGTCCCACCGTGGGACTATGCTGGTGTTGTATACTTCAGTTGTATTGTTGTCACTTCTCCAAGGGCCCAGACAACAGCTAACAATGAAAAGACTGACCACGAAAGCAAAAGAAATGATGCATAGAGTCCGGTCCTGGTCTTTCTATGGCCACTGGGGTCACATATGACGATTCATCGGCTGGTACATCTTCGTCTGGGTTGTGGGGCACTTTCCTGCAGTGGCTGGCGTGAACCCACGTCAACCGCTCTGCAACCATCAGGAGCACCTGGAATGGACCAGTCCAGCGCTGTTGGTGCCAAGTCTTTCTGCGGAGGTCTTTGTTGATCACTCAATCTCCTGGCTGCAATTTGTGGAGCTGTCCTCCTTTTGGTTCAGGCAAAGCCACTTTTATCCTGGGGAAAATAGACTTCAGAACATTGTTGAGTGCAGCACAGTAGCTTACCATTTGATCCTCGCAACCCGTCAGTGTCAAACTGTTCTGTGGGAACGGGGTGTTTAGGATTCCCATGGGTCTTTCTGTGAGTATTTCATGAGGTGCTAAACCAGGGGGTACGATGTGCACGTCCATGCATGTACATCCGAGCCAGAGGCATTACTGTTACCTATGACAATCCGGTCTCAACCTTCCTCTGCCTACATTGTTAGTCATACAAACCACAACTCCTCCCCTTTTACACAATGGTCTTGGCCATTCTCATTCCCCCAGGCCCTTGGCAGATCAGAAACATCCTGTAGAGAAAACAGGTTTTAAACATAGATGGGTATTGCAACAAAATAGCCTCCAACAAGTTCTCAACCAATTTATCAAATCAAATGTATTTATATAGCCCTTCTTACATCAGCTGATATCTCAAAGTGCTGTACAGAAACCCAGCCTAAAACCCCAAACAGCAAGCAATGCAGGTGTAGAAGCACAGTGGCTAGGAAAAACTCCATAGAAAGGCCAGAACCTAGGAAGAAACCTAGAGAGGAACCAGGCTATGAGGGGTGGTCAGTCCTCTGCTGGCTGTGCCAGGTGGAGATTATAACAGAACATGGCCAAGATGTTCAAATGTTCATAAATGACCAGCATGGTCAAATAATAATAATCACAGTAGTTGTCGAGGGTGTAACAAGTCAGCACCACAAGAGTAAATGTCAGTTGGCTTTTCATAGCCGATCATTGAGAGTATCTCTACTGCTCCTGCTGTCTCTAGAGAGTTGAAAACAGCAGGTCTGGGACAGGTAGCACATCCGGTGAACAGGTCAGGGTTCCAGCAGGTCTGGGATAGCAGGTCTGGGACAGGTAGCATGTCTGGTGAACAGGTCAGGGTTCCATAGCCGCAGGCACAACAGTTGAAACTGGAGCAGCAGCACGGCCAGGTTGGACTGGGGACAGCAAGGAGTCATCATGCCAGGTAGTCCTGAAGCATGGTCCTAGGGCTCAGGTCCTCCGAGAGAGAGAAAGAAAGAGAGAGAGAATTAGAGAGAGCGAATTAGAGAGAGCATACTTAAATTCACACAGGACACCGGATAAGACAGGAGAAAAACTCTATATATAACAGACTGACCCTAGCCCCCCGACACATAAACTACTGCAGCATAAATACTGGAGGCTGAGACAGGAGGTGTCAGAAGACACTGTGGCCCCATCCGACGATACCCCCGGACAGGGTCAAACAGGAAAGATATAACCCCACCCACTTTGCCAAAGCACAGCCCCCACACCACTAGAGGGATAACTTCAACCACCAACTTACCATCCTGAGACAAGGCCGAGTATAGCCCACAAAGATCTCCGCCACGGCACAACCCAAGGGGGGGCGCCAACCCAGACAGGAAGACCACGTCAGTGACTCAACCCACTCAAGTGACGCACCCCTCCTAGGGACGGCATGGAAGAACACCAATAAGCCAGTGACTCAGCCCCTGTAATAGGGTTAGAGGCAGAGAATTCCAGTGGAGAGAGGGGAACCGGCCAGGCAGAGACAGCAAGGGCGGTTCGTTGCTCCAGAGCCTTTCCGTTCACCTTCACGCTCCTGGGCCAAATCATAGGACCTACAGAAGAGATGAGTCTTCAGTAAAGACTTAAAGGTTGAGACCGAGTCTGCGTCTCTCACATGGGTAGGCAGACCATTCCATTAAAATGGCGCTCTATAGGAGAAAGCCCTGCCTCCAGCTGTTTGCTTAGAAACTCTAGGGACAATTAGGAGGCCTGCGTCTTGTGACCATAGCGTACGTGTAGGTATGTACGGCAGGACCAAATCGGAAAGATAGGTAGGAGCAAGCCCATGTAATGCTTTGTAGGTTAGCAGTAAAACCTTGAAATTAGCCCTTGCCTAAACAGGAAGCCAGTGTAGGGAGGCTAGCACTGGAGTAATATGACCATTTTTTGGTTCTAGTCAGGATTCTAGCAGCCGTATTTAGCACTAACTGAAGTTTATTTAGTGCTTTATCCGGGTAGCCGGAAAGTAGAGCATTGCAGTAGTCCAACCAAGAAGTAACAAAAGCATGGATACATTTTTCTGCATAATTTTTGGACAGAAAGTTTCTTATTTTCGCAATGTTACGTAGATGGAAAAAAGCTGTCCTTGAAACAGTCTTGATATGTTCTTCAAAAGAGAGATCAGGGTCCAGAGTAACGCCGAGGTCCTTCACAGTTTTATTTGAGATGACTGTACAACCATCAAGATTAATTGTCAGATTCAACAGAAGATCTCTTTGTTTCTTGGGACCTAGAACAAGCATCTCTGTTTTGTCCGAGTTTAAAAGTAGAAAGTTTGCAGCCATCCACTTCCTTATGTCTGAAACGCAGGCTTCCAGCGAGGACAATTTTGGGGCTTCACCATGTTTCATCGAAATGTACAGCTGTGTGTCGTCCGCATAGTAGTGAAAGTTAACATTATGTTTTCGAATGACATCCCCAAGAGGTAAAATATATAGTGAAAACAATAGTGGTCCTTAAACAGAACCTTGAGGAACACCGAAATTTACAGTTGATTTGTCAGAGGACAAACCATTCACAGAGACAAACTGATATCTTTCCGACAGATAAGATCTAAACCAGGCCAGAACTTGTCCATGTAGACCAATTTGGGTTTCCAATCTCTCCAAAAGAATGTGGTGATCGATGGTATCAAAAGCAGCACTAAGATCTAGGAGCACGGGGACTGATGCAGAGCCTCGGTCTGACGTCATTAAAAGGTCATTTACCACCTTCACAAGTGCAGTCTCAGTGCTATGATGGGGTCTAAAACCAGACTGAAGCGTTTCATATACATTGTTTGTCTTCAGGAAGGCAGTGAGTTGCTGCGCAACAGCTTTTTCAAAAAGTTTTGAGAGGAATGGAAGATTCGATATAGGCTGATAGTTTTTTATATTTTCTAGGTCAAAGTTTGGCTTTTTCAAGAGAGGCTTTATTACTGCCTGTCTTGAACTAGTGGTTTGCTCATTACCAGATATACTACATCCATAACTAGTGGTTTCCTCATTACCAGATATACTACATCCATAACTAGTGGTTTCCTCATTACCAGATATACTACATACATAACTAGTGGTTTCCTCATTACCAGATATACTACATCCATAACTAGTGGTTTCCTCATTAGCAGTTATACTACATCCATAACTAGTGGTTTCCTCATTACCAGATATACTACATCCATAACTAGTGGTTTCCTCATTAGAATGGAGGAGTTTCTACTACCAAATTGCATGTGCATCACTGCAATTTTAGCAAACACAGAAAGGGGCCTATATTGGAGGCCAAAAGTCGTCTGGCACACTGCTTAGGTCTTGACTGTCTTGTCAAATGTTGTACAACTTCATGGGTACTCTCTGGTCATCCCTTTTTACCTCAAATAAACAGTGGATTTCTGCTGTTGTGTGCATTTAACCATCTGTATGACTTTGTTGTTCACACAGGAGAGAGACGGGACTATCGTGGATCCTCTGGGGAGCCTCAACAACCTCATGATGCTGACGAGGCAGAGAAGAGTCTCTCCAGATCAGAACTCCTCAAGAAACACCTGCAGAGACCCACAGGGAAGAAATCTTACTTCTGCTCTGACTGTGGGAAAAGATTAAACTCCTCAGTAAAACTTAAAATACATCAAAGAATTCACACTGAAGAGAAACCTTTTGGCTGTACTCAATGTGGAAAGAGTTATGCCCTGTCAGGTAGCCTGATATCACATCAGAGAACACACACAGGAGAGAAACCTTTTAGCTGTAATCAATGTGGAAGGAGTTATGCCCTGTCAGGTAGCCTGATATCACATCAGAGAACACACACAAGAGAGACACCTTTTAGCTGTACTCAGTGTGGGAAGAGTTTTGTTCATTCTAGCTTTCTGAAGAGACACCAGATAACACACACAGGAGAGAAAGCTTTTAGCTGTAATCAATGTGGAAGGAGTTATAGAAAGTCAGCTAGCCTGAAATCACATCAGAGAACACACACAGGAGAGAAACCTTTTAGCTGTACTCAATGTGGGAAGAGTTTTTTTCGTTCTAGCCATCTGAATAGACATCAGAAAACACACACAGGAGAGAAACCTTTTGGCTGTAATCAATGTGGAAAGAGTTTTACCCAGTCAAGAAGCCTGATATCACATCAGAGAACACACACAAGAGAGAAATGAGAGAAACCATATAGCTGTACTCAATGTTGGAAGAGTTTTATTTCATCTAGACAGCTGAAGATACACCATAGAACACACACAGGAGAGAATACTTTTAGCTGTGATCAATGTGGGAAGGGGTTTGTTAGTTCTAGTGGTCTGAAGGTACACCATAGAACACACAGGAGAGAAACCTCATAGCTGTGATCAATGTGGGAAGAGATACTCTGATAAACAATCTCTGATCAAACATCAGAAAATACATGGAGTTGTTTCATGATATCAATGAATTAATGTCACAATGTAGAATGTTTTAACATTGTAGAAGGAGTATTTTAATGATGTCACAATGTAGAACCCTAAATGTTTGTCCCCTGTTCTATTGATTTCAGCATGATATGGATATTAGCCTCAGGGGGAAAATCCAGGCTCTGAAATTGAAGAGTTACTATTTATGTGATTCAACAAAAAGTGACTAACACAAAAAGAGTTGTGTTACACTTACCAAGTTGGTGACCCACTGGAATCAAAATGCAACACTTCAAAATGTAGCTAGCTGTTTTCTACAAGTTGTCCTCTAACCAGGGATGTACACATTATTCCCAGATTCCGTGTGGTTTTGGAGCTGTTTTAACAGGACGTGCAACTTCATCTCCCTCCTGTCACACAATTGATTTTAGCGATGAGTTATGACAAATAAGTGTTGTGTTCCTTTGTTTAGCGACCCCTAAATTTAAATGCATCGCTCCAAAATGTGGCTGACTGTCTTCTGCAGGTTGTCCTCTAACCAGTGAGGTAAAATATATCTCCCATTTCCATGTGTTTTTTTGTTGTGTTAGTTTCAACATCACGTACAACCTGATTTCCCCCCTTAATCGATATCAATGATTTATTGCTACTTGTCAAAACAACAGCGTTTCTGGTGCTTGTGCAGTTTATAAGGTGCTTGTTTAAGTAATATGATTATTGTGGCAGATGTTTGTGTATATAGCACATGTTATGTTTAGGTTTTCAATTTATCACAAACTGTTTATGCATATTGGTTATTGATTTAGACACGTTAAAACTGTGTTTTGACATTGGGGATATCCCACCTAGCAACATGTCATTGAAAAGCTGTTGAAAATAACACTATGCAACCAAATATTTCATATTTACATTTCATGTAACATTTAGTAATGATATTTATTTATGCAACCAACTGACAATTTTTTGGTACAATTATATTGACATTGTTGCCCTGCTTTTAGAATATCAGGGTTCATTCTAACATGGGTAGGCAGTCAAAAAGTGTTGTGTTTTGCGTTTAGCCAGTGCGTTGCCATGGATCACAATTTATTTTGACGGCTTTTCCGTATTGGAGATGAGTTTTGTTTGGGCTCGTTCCAAGGAGACGAGAGTTCTAGAAGCTAGTGGGTTTTAGGAAGACGAGAGTTCTAGAAGCTAGTGGGGGAAAAATATAAGGTTCTAGAAATATGTTTCTTCGTGTTTTTAATTGTTGACATCCTGTAGACACCATGTTTATATTGGTGAAGGTGAAGCATTGTTGTTGATTATAATGTGAAATGGAAGTTGTTTTCTGTTGATGGTGAGCAAACTTCTAAAGTGTTATTCTTTGGTTTTTCCTTTTTATGTTTTGAGGTTGGACTTTAGCACGTATAGCGCGTTAGCACGTCTAGCGCGTTAGCGCGTCTAGCTCGTTAGCGCGTCTAGCTCGTTAGCACGTCTAGCTCGTTAGCACGTCTAGCTCGTTAGCCCGTCTAGCTCGTTAGCCCGTCTAGCTCGTTAGCACGTAGGACGCACTGATTGGTGTCACCTCGTTAGTCAGTATGTGTTACACCTGTGCTGGCTTGTCCATCTCGTTAGTGGGAAGGTGTTTCACCTGAGCTGGTCCAGGTTCTATTTAAGAGTGTCTGGCCCAGTGCTCCAGTTGTCTTGATACATGTGGAGAGTCAACACCTTTAGTTGCTCTACCTTTTTGGTTTGCTTCCTGTCTTTAAGTTTGGTGTGGGTTTTTCTTTTGTTTGCCTCTTCTTGGGCAGATTTAGTGGGTCTCATGGTGGGTGTCTTTTAGGTCCCGGTTGTTGTTACTAGTCAACTTTCAGTGGACACTGAGAGCACAATTGTTATTATACTTTTATTGCATCAAATGGTTGTTTTATGCAACAGAATAGAGGGTTCTTAGAACTATTGTGTCTGTGTTCTACTGAGGATGGGCCTCTGGGAGAAAACACTGACAGGAGATTTACAATGTCTTTTGGGTGATAAAACCTAAAGAGACTGCATTCCAGAACATGAGTTAATGTTTCTGTTCTATATGGTACCAGGGAGAGATGACCCCAGGGCCAGACCCTGGTCTCTACACAAAGAGTACTGTTTTTACAGCAGATACTGTCTGCTGAGAATTATAGGTATCTTTCATACAAATCTTAACCTTGTGACCCGTTCTATACATCTGTTGTTGGTCATGTAGGTTAAAAGGGGTGTGTCTTGGCTGTAAAAGACCTTTGTACTTTTGTCTCGTGGTTCTCAACGAATCATCTGGTGGTGATTCATCTCTCAACGAATCATCTGGGGGTGATTCATCTCTCAACGAATCATCTAGGGGTGATTCATCTCTCAATGAATCATCTGGGGGTGATTCATCTCTCAATGAATCATCTGGGGGTGATTCATCTCTCAATGAATCATCTGGGGGTGATTCATCTCTCAATGAATCATCATTATCGTAGGGCACTCAATTGATTGACTTTATTTGTGTGTTGTATTGACCTGCTCCCTTATAAATGAATAAAGATTTAGTTTAAGAATAACTCTGACTTGTGTGATAAGTTTGTCTCATTGGATATTAAAGAAATTAACCACCACATTTGGCGACGGGGATGTGAATCTTCACTTGGTGACCGCTCCTGATGACCTGGATAAATGACCTGACTCCTGACGACCTGGGTAAATGACCTGGCTCCTGCCGACCTGGGTAAATGACCTGACTCCTGACGACCTGGGTAAATGACCTGGCTCCTGCCGACCTGGGTAAATGGTGCACGAGGGATCCCTCTAACTTGGGATCTCAGGGAGACCACACTTCAGGAACGGAGCAGATGAACCCACCTTTGATCTGAGAGGCAGCGAGCCGAGTGGATACCATCAGTATAGTATATATAGTGGATACCATCAGTATAGTATATATAGTGGATACCATCAGTATAGTATATATAGTGGATACCATCAGTATAGTATATATAGTGGATACCATCAGTATAGTATATATAGTGGATACCATCAGTATAGTATATATAGTGGATACCACATCTCCAACGTAGTTTAAAAAGGAAGAGGTGAGCGAAAGACGCAAAGTGGAGTTTTTAGAAAATCCTTGTAGGCTCTGAGTGTGTATTCCTGTGTGGAGGTGTAAACAGGGCCCAGTCAGTAGAATCTGAGGCTGAGTCAGCTATCTGTGCAAACTGGATGAAAACTAGAATCTGTGTTTACTAGTTAAGACCATTTATGATATAGTATAAGATAGTAAGGTGCACCTGTAATTGTTTTAAACCTGGACCCCATTTTAGAAGTATTGAAAGATGTAAATGTATTTGATTCATTATCCTAGGAACTAACTATGAGATACAAATTAGAAAATATTCCTGCAGGTTAAAATATTGTTGAAAAACAACTCATTGATTAGGTATGTTTGTGAATAGCACTGTGTGACTGTGATATGAGAGTTGTGTGACTGAGTCTTAATCTGATGTTTGGATAATAACATAGAGATCTATAGTTCCTCCTAGAGATCTGTAGTTCCTCACAGAGATCTATAGTTCCTCCTAGAGGTCTATAGTTCCTCCTAGAGATCTATAGTTCCTCCTAGAGGTCTATAGTTCCTCCTAGAGATCTATAGTTCCTCACAGAGATCTATAGATCCTCCTAGAGATCTATAGTTCCTCCTAGAGATCTATAGTTCCTCCTATAGATATATAGTTCCTCCTAGAGATCTATATTTCCTCCTAGAGATCTATAGTTCCTCACAGAGATCTGTAGTTCCTCTCAGAGATCTGGACTGCCAAAATAGCAGGATGATGTCCTCACCCCTGCCTCGCCTCTCTACCTCTGATAGTCCTTGAATTATCTTTTTGTCTATATCCATTCCATGGACTTGATTCATTTCTGAGAAGATAATTTGCACACATTTGTATGCTAATAGATTTCCGTTTGTATTGACTGCTATGTAGGTTAAATGTACACTTCAAATGCAGCTGTCCTACAACATATCTGTACCTTATTGATCCCAATTGCATTGTGTCCATGTTCTGTCCTATAAGAATTTCAAAGGAAGAGAAAATGTGTCAAAGAATAGTCTTACAAGCATTAAAAAATATATATTAAATAAATATTGAAAGATAAATGTCATCGACATACAATGTCATGTAAAATAGAAGAACATATTGGAGAAAGCACTAGCCAATACAGTACTGCCATACAGTAACAGTACTGCCATACAGCCCTAATATCACATTTCAAGATATCTTTGTACACAAATTGTTCAATATTTTATCAGGCTGACTTGAAAGATTATACGCAACATTTTGCTGCGTGGCAATACTGTGTTTGGATTCTGAAGGGCATTTATACAAGAGAGGTAGTCTAGACACTGTATTAATACCATGATGCATTTGAATCCCATCTACAGCTACCATCTAAGATATTAATTTCCCTCCACAAGGGGGCGGACATGTAACGTTTCCAAAATGGGATAGTATTGTACATGTAACGTCTCCAAAATGGGATAGTATTGTACATGTAACGTTTCCAAAATGGGATAGTATTGTCCATGTAACGTCTCCAAAATGGGATAGTATTGTCCATGTAACGTTTCCAAAATGGGATAGTATTGTACATGTAACGTTTCCAAAATGGGATAGTATTGTACATGTAACGTTTCCAAAATGGGATAGTATTGTACATGTAACGTTATGCCCCCTTGTGAGTGTTAGGGTTTGACCAACTATTTGTTTGCATAACCTATATAATATAACAAAGAAGCTATGCTATAATATTAAGTTTATACTCTATATGATAAGAGCATACTGCTGTGTGAGAGGAAGGGGCTCATGGGATGTTGAGTCATATGGAAAGAATGCAGATGCTGTAAATCAGGGATATGGAAGAGCTTGTTAAAAGATAAGGGCAGGATATGGGTGAAATGTATATGCAGAGGGGTGTCGGGGTTTTAGAGAACTGTGCATTGTGCAGTCACAAGATAAATCGACTGCCAAAGATAATAACTACGCCCGGCAACAGGAGGCGTCTCGAGGTTGGGACCAACCTGCACGCCAACGATAGGATGACTAAGTTTAAACCACTCTCATCCTCCCTCTGACAGGCCAGCAGTGAGCGGGAACTATCTCTGTCAGAGTATTTAATGAAAAGCAAAGGATGTGAAACTCAGTTCTCTGTTTTGCCCTGCGAGGTGTTACAGGGAGCCCGTATATACGAACCACCTATTTACCCTTCAAGTGTTTGCATTAATTAAAGTACAAAGAAATCAGAAGTTACTATGTGCTGACTATTTTGTTCTGATACCAGATTCGAATTGACGCGACCTAACATGGTGACCCCGACGTGATCTGGTAAAGGGACTTCGCTGAGTATTGATCAGCCAATTGGACATCGCTATCGTGGAACGGTGTGCTTCACAAAGAGTCCGGACAACTAAAAACAGGTAAGCAGACACCTATTGTTATAATAACTAAAGATCTGCATATTGGCTTTAACCACATTCATTTTGTGAAGCACCTGTTCGATGTAAGTGAACCAAATTAAGAATTATTATGAGTAGATAAGAAATATTATAGAGTCATAATTGTGAGTTCCAATTCCAATTTGTAAGTCGCTCTGGATAAGAGCGTCTGCTAAATGACTTAAGGTATAAACCAAACGTTTTGATGGCTTGTTTAGTTTAAATTGAAGAGACAGTTACCGAAATCTAATGAATTATAATGAGCGGATAGGTTTGAAGGGAGTAGTATTAAGTTGTAGTAAGTATTTTATAAATTTTGCGATTTACATGTTACATTTAAGGTCATAGACATTTCATAAGTGTGAAGCCGAACGAGAGATACAGTTGTAACATTGGTATTAATCTTGCGATAGAGGAAAGGCAGAACGCTGTTTGAAAATAGGTAATATTTTATTCCTATGAGTATGTGGCTGGAAGCGATTCTGGTCTGAATAACGGAATCGTAAAAGTTTTGTGATAAATTCTGGTTATTGAGTCGTGGTATTGATTGTTTAGTAACACCGGTGAATTGAACATTGCATGGAAAAATATCAAGTCATTAAAGTGAATTAAAGGTGGAGTTCATTTTATTTTTACAGGGACGGTGCACATTAAACACAGTTGTGTATAATGGCAGGGTATTCCTAGCAAACAGAATGGGCTGGTTTGCAGACAAACTGAAGGGGCTTTAAGGTTTTAAGCAATCTTGGGTTAAATTAGTCAAGTAGTACGTTAAAATATGGGGTTTCATAGATTGAAGTAAAATATTGTATCCAAGGGTAGCGCATGTTCAATTAAGTTTAAAACTAATGATTGGGGGGAGTACAATGGAATTATAAGTATCATTAGGTTTTATTGTAGTCAACGTTTGGGTTTTTGAATCGGTGTAGTAGGATGAAATGCTGACCAAGTGGTTGTATTTTCTGGAAAAAGGAGCGTTTCAAATTCCTAGGGACAGGATATCTTAAAGGGGTATACACACACATGGAATCTTAGAAGTTATACACCCATGGAATCGTTTAAGTTTTATTTTCTGAGTTTTAATTAAACACGTGAAATTCTTTTGATAGGGAATGTCCTGGGAACCTGGGATACAAAATGTAGATAAAGTTCTTAGCTTTCATTTGTCTAATGTAGTAAGAAACACGGTTCTGAAAAGGGGTTATGACTTTTGACCCCTCTAGTGGCTTCCCTGTGTGGTCTGATCAGCCACATTGAAAAGCCATTTGGATGGTGAATTTAAGGTCATTTGTGATACTGACTTTAAGGAAATTTGTAGAACTGATAATTATGATGGAGTTAAAGTTCTTAGACACAATTGATAATTTGAACCAATGAGAAGACAGAATGACGATAAGGGTACAATAATTTTTCTTTGTGGAGTAGTTTAGATTAATAATTTTGATCTGATTATGTTATGTGAATATCGTTTGATAATTAGGGGTACTTTTTACATGATCTAGATACGTTTATTTTCCCTTAGGAAGTCAGCTGTGGTTGTATTCAGTGGAAGAGATTTAACACAACAAGGCTGTGGAATTAATATAATAGTATTATTATATTTTGTTGTTGAATAAGTTTAATAATGGTAGACTTATGTCAAGTATTAGGATATATTCTAAGCCAACGGACCAGCATAGTTCAATTATAAACAGGTGAGGACAGAAATAATACTGGGACAGACAGAAAATACATAATAAGAATAGAAGATAGGAAGAGAATTTAATTTGGGTTGCTTAGTTAGGATATTAATTCACGGAGAGACTATCGGCTCCATTTGGCATGTATTTTAGTTTAGATTTTAAGTTTATGTTTGGTAAATTCGCTAAGAAGAGATATGACTGTTTACACAGACAAGCACATAGGCATTTAAAATTATACAAAGCAGCACAGATAAATCTTAAATAAGACACTTGACAGAGAATTGTTACAGGGTAGCTAAGGATGAATGCCCCAGGGAGAATTGGACATGTGGAAAATGAAAGGGGGCAATCCTACAAGAGAAGGGCTGACATAAGGATAATTTGTTTAGATAGGCAGCAATATTGATACATGGCTTGAGCCATGTATAAATAGGGGGAGTATGGTAGAGCAGGTGATAGAACAGGTTAGGATAAACAAGGATAATTACTTAAACAAAATTTTTTTTGTAGAATATCCATTCCAACATTTGGAAATGGACTTAGTGAACTATTCCGATTTGAGGGGAAGAAGGGGTGTTTAACAATAATAGATAAATATAGCAAATGGGTAGAAGCGTTCCCAACTTACTTGGTGGACATGATTATGGTAACTAAAAAATGAGGTCAAGATATTATCCCTAGAGTTGGTTTACTGGGATCTCTTTAAATGATGGATGACAGTTTAGCTAATCAGGTAGAGCCTATAGAATGCCAGAGTTAGAGATACCAGAACAGGTAGACATAGAAGTTGAAGTAATACTAACAGACACATGAGAAGACTGTTTGTTAACCAAACCCGTATGTCCAAGATTTTGTGTCCAACAGGTGAATTACAGGAGAAGGTGATTCACTCAATTCAACTAGGAGACTGGGTGGGTGTGGATCCAGTCCCTGAGGAGAAAAGACTGGAAGCAGCCCCGTTGGGAAGGCCCATACCAGGTGCTGTTAAACCACTGCCTTTGCCATTAGAAAAGCTGAGAGAGTCACTTGGGTCCACGTTATCCACTGCAAGAAGGTATGTACACATATGAGCACTGCTGATCACACACACAGAGTTAGGAGAAGAACCGAGTACCAACAGGGTCCGGGGGTTACCTCCTTAACGAAGATTTCCTATCCCGACCGTTCATCACTGTGTGTGCTCCTAGAGGTGTGAGTATGGGGTGGTACCTAGCAGATCGACTAAGGGCAGGAGAGGGTTAGCGGTTTTTGGGAAGAGTAGAGACTCTGAGCTGCATCATAGTCTAATCTTTCTGATACATTCAGATCCACCACCTTCCGGTACTAATCATATGACACCGTTGTCATTTATAAGAATGAAAATATAAACTATATAATACACTGATGAGTGACATACAGAATAAGGAATCAAAGAAGATCAAGA
Organism: Salmo salar; assembly: GCF_965601325.2. Taxonomy (NCBI): domain Eukaryota; kingdom Metazoa; phylum Chordata; class Actinopteri; order Salmoniformes; family Salmonidae; genus Salmo; species Salmo salar. The sequence goes on along the minus strand of NW_027675321.1, from coordinate 2,196,942 downwards.
TGTAGAATTTAAGGTAAACATTAAACAATTTCCTGGGAAAGAAGACAACTGTACAGGAATTGGGGTTGGCCAGATTGAAGTACTCAGCCAACCCACCTCGGTTCACCTTAACTCCTGATGAGTACCAGTGTTATAGATACAAGAATGGCACCGAGAACTCATATGATTTTAATGGCTGAAAGTAATCGTTAATGTGACTGAATTTGGTTTGAAAGATGAATAGAAAATTCTTAACCTCACAGCACCTATATTTGATGAAGGGTGGGCTAGTACCAGCAAAGGACGCATACGACAGAAATGACCACAAAGGGTGGTTAGGAACTTGCGCCCTGGGGTTATTGGTCCAACCAGTTCGAGTTAGTCATCAGAGGCCAGTTATAGGAGGCTAAACAAGGCACAGGAGTTTTGACCAGGATGGGATTAGCTTTGTCTAGATGGATGCTATTGGCGTCCTAAGGGAAGTTCCAGATAAATACAAAGCTATGAATCAAATATGTGAAGGCTTTAACACTACATTATTTTGGTGGTTGACAATAAATAAAAATGTGGATGAGATTAATGACATCTTTTATAATCAACAGAGATTCATGAATGAAAACGGGGATGCAGTAAAGAGGTTCTCTGACCAATTATCCGCCACCTCCCTCATGACCATGACCTGGTAAAATAGACTGACTCTCGATATGTTACTGGCAAAAGAGGATGGTGTAGGTAGAATGATTAGGTTCATTGCTGTACGTACATTTCTGATAATATAGCTCATGTTTGGGAAATGGAAAAAGGTTGTAATCACTGTGTTGTGGGCTGCTTTCACCTGTATGACTGTGTTGATATTATGTGGTTGTTGTTTGGTCCCTTGTGCGAGAGGTCTCATTTCCAGGGCTCTGGAGAGATCGATGACGGAGCAGATGGTGAGATACGGACCGATTCCAAGTTCAGACCAGTGGGATGACAAATACCTACCGCCGAGCCTGGTGGAGGATTCATTCAATTATGAGGAGCCCATGATAAGATGCGACCATCTTTAGAGTTTCCTGAATTAGTTTGATTTTGTGTGAAATTTCTGAATCCAATAAAAATAGATGTGTTATAATGTATGTGAAATACTTAGCCAATCGGGTGGATGTAATGAAAGGTTTGACTAAAAGATTTCACTCAGAAACCTTATAACCTGTTGAAATGTATTGGAAATACAGCTATAATAATGGGTTAAAAACTATATTCCAATACTGTGTGAGTAAGACACTGTTACCAGAATGAGCAGGGCAGAGTTGATAAGACGACCTTGGGAAAGGAACAGGAGAAGAAGCCTCCCTAAGTTAGGGAGAGTAACAACGGCCTGGGAACGGCTAGTGGGCAGGAGATTAGAAGACAGGTGGCAAGGTTGATAAGGAATGTATGTGTACTGTGGGAAAAATACAGCCGCCTAAAGCTGGGTTGAGTTCTTTACTGATGTGTGTGTAACAGAGATTTGTTAACTATACTCGCACTGCACTGACAGGTATGGCTGAGCAACTAGAGGCTACCGCTAGAACCGCTAGACGAAATAGATTGGAGTTGGATATGATATTGGCTAATAATGGGGGGTGTATAAAACGTTTGGTGAACAATGCTGTACTTTTATCCCTAATAACACCAGCCCTGATGGTAGCATTACCAAAGCCCTACTGGGACTTGACAAGCTATCTGCTGAAATGAAGGGTGTAGCGGGGGTATACGAGGGGAATTGGCTGAATACCTTTTTTGGTAAGTACACATCTATGGTGGTTACTGGATTTCTGACCCTAGTGCTTGTGTTCCTATTATTGTTGTGTTGTGTTGCCTGTATAATCCCTTGCTTGAGAAAATATCTTACAGAAGTTGTCAGAGCAACGGGAATGATGTCTTTGATGGTAGTGACCCCAGTGGATACTGAATCAACCTCTGGGCAAAAGACGGGTCTGTCTGAGGACGATCCTTGGTTTGCTGTTGGGGAAGTGGTTGAATAAAGCTTATCCAAAATGTTCTCATATGTATTGAATGTAGTGGCAGGTGGATGTGAAGGTTTTAAGTTCTGGGACAAAGAGTCTGTCCCATACATGTTAGGTGTAGCCACTGTCGCAAAAAGGTCTTCTTTTTATACGTTTTTTTTTTTTTTTTATAATAATGTTCTGAATTTATCCTGTGTACTATTTGTCTTTCCTTATGTGAAGGTTTGAAGTTCCTGGGTGGCTGGTAGTCAACCTAGTACAAGTTAGGTGTAGCCGGAAGGACTTGAGGGTTTATAACTAATCATCTAATCATTAAATCGAAAATTTACTATTGTGTTGAGTGACACCCTAGGGGGTGTCAAAAGGGGGAATCTCAAAATTGCCCTGAAATTTTAAGAACTTATGTAATCACACCTATCAGGTGTGAAAAGGGGGATTGTTAGGTTTTAACCAACTATTTGTTTGCATAACCAATATAATACATCTATTTAAACCTATATAATAAAATTAGTTGTGGTGCATAACTTATGAATACTAATGCTAAACATAAGAGGTTTATATTTTATTAACATAGATTGAGCGACATATAACAGACATGACTAACTGGAGGGTTGCTGACTAGTAGTGTAGGCTGAGTAGACTCGTGACACACACACACACACAATGCCTGGTTGTGGGGCCGCTCAAGGACAGGTGTACGGGAGGGGCTGGTAGAATGGAAGCAGAAACTGTCCTAACTGTAGCATAAAAACAGGCACTGTCCTTGGGTGTCTGACTCTCGGGTACACACATGAAGATAAGCTAGAAGACAACTATGCCTGGCAACAAAGATGCGTCTAGAGGCTGGGACCAGCCTGCACGCCAACGATAGGATGAGTAAGTTTAAACCACGCTCATCCTCCCTCTGACAGGCCAGCAGTGAGCTGGAACTATCTCTGTCAGAGTATTTAATGAAGAACTTATGATGTAATTTGCAGTTCTCTGTTTGCCCTGCGAGGTGTTACAGTGAACCCATATATACGGAATTTGCATTTGCATTAACTGCTGAATAAATATTAACATAATATGAAGATTAATTGACTCTTTGTTCCTATATCAGATTTGAACACATGCAGCCTTAACAGCAGCCTTAACCAACATTTAAAATGGTTAAGGTAGGGGTTAAGGTTAGGGTTTAGGGTAGAGATGTCCCAAGGATCCCAGATAGCATTGACCATTGTGCATTCTTCTGTCTCTTTTACATAGCAGGTGATGAGTTCTGACTTCTGAACTTGAAAATATTAAATATCCTTATTATGTGAAATTGAATGAAACAATAATGTATGTTGATGCTAATATGATGTACAATATTCCATGATGTTTCTATATGATAACAATAGAGTAATATATTTAATATGTCATATACTATTTTTTAACAGTTTCACTAATTCATTTTAATTAACTTAATCATTATGACACACCCCTCTCTATTGTCATTGGTTGCACTAATTGCACTGTTTGTCTACATAACCTGGTTGAAGTATTCATGACATCACCCTGAGGAAGGCACAGTGATACTGAAACGTTGGTAAATACCCAATAAATTGCTGGGAGTTTATACATGGAGTGTGCAACTTTATTTTGATAGTTTATAGTTTATTCGCCATTAGTCAGGACCTCCTCACAAACTATTCTTCTGGGTGTGCGCCAGCTCATGTTTTTTAAAGGTAGGTAACAACACATCCGCCACACTGACCCTCAACACAGGGGCCCCTCAGGGGTGCGTGCTCAGCCCCCTCCTGTACTCCCTGTTCACTCATGACTGCACAGCCAGGCACGACTCCAACACCATCATTAAGTTTGCCGATGCCACAACAGTGGTAGGCCTGATCACCAACAACGATGGGACAGCCTATAAGGAGGTCAGAGACCTGGCCGTGTGGTACCAGGAAAACAACCTCTCCCTCAACGTGATCAAGACAAAGGATATGATTGTGGACTACAGGAAAAGGAAGACAGCACGCCCCCATTCTCATCGACGGGGCTGTAGTGGAGCAGGTTGAGAAGTTCAAGTTCCCTGGTGTCCACATCACTAACAAACTATCATGGTCCAAACACACCAAGACAGTCGTGAAGAGGGCACAACAAAACCTATTCCTCCTCAGGAGACTGAAAAGACTTAGCATGGGTCCTCAGATCCTCAAAAGGTTCTACAGCTGCACCATCGAGAGCATCCTGACTGGTTGCATCCCTGCCTGGTATGGCAACTGCTCTGCCTCCGACCGCAAGGTACTACAGAGGGTAGTGAGTACAGCCCAGTACATCACTGGGGCCAAGCTTCCTGCCATCCAGGACCTCTATACCAGGCGGTGTCAGAGGAAGGCCCCCCCCCCCCCCCACTCTCTGTTATCATCTATGCATAGTCACTTTAATAACTCTACCTACATGTACATATTCACCGTCTCACCTCATACTGTATTGGAGCAGCAGCAGCTGACTACCCAGTTCACCATCAGTTCACCGTCTCACCACATACTGTATTGGAGCAGCAGCAGCTGACTACCCAGTTCACCATCAGTTCACCGTCTCACCTCATACTGTATTGGAGCAGCAGCAGCTGACTGCCCGGTTCAACACCAGTTCACCGTCTCACCTCATACTGTATTGGAGCAGCAGCAGCTGACTGCCCAGTTCAACATCAGTTCACCGTCTCACCTCATACTGTATTGGAGCAGCAGCAGCTGACTTGATCGTTGATACTAATCATCATGTTTGAATCTGAGAGTAAATAGAGCCGACTACACTCTAAAAATGAAGGGTTCAACTGGAGTTGTTCTCAGATCCCCTAAGAACCGTAGGGTTCTTGGTCAATGAAAAACAGCCCCAAAAGGTTCTTCAAAGAACTTGTTAGAAGGTGGGTTCATCGAGGAACCTCCGTTGTTGCTGGACTTCTTCCGGGAACTTCGCAATTACAACTGAAAACGATGGTGACAAGTTTGGATGCGACAACAGTTAAAAAGGTTAAGTTGGGTTGATGTTTGGCTCTGAATATGTCTCGAAATAATGTATTATAATAAAATAACATACTAATAATGAATAACGAAGACAATGATAGTTTTCTGTGAATATCTTCCATAACGTTACTATAGTTAATTAACGTTAATATTAGAAAGCCGGGTTTGACCGTCGGCGTTGTATGAGCTACAGTACAGTACCGTTAGCTAGCTAGCTAACGTTATGTCCTAACTAGGCACAACTAGGTTTGGATTATTTCCTCAACTATATTCTTTCCCATATATTGTATATCGTTTCCATAAAGACAACATGGCTTTACACTCATTAACGTAAGTTTCCAATCTGGAGCAGTTCTCATTTTTGTGATAATGAACTAGCTAACGTTATCTTCGCTAACTAACTAACTAACTAAGGACGGTGACCTGTCCAGACGAGATGTTACAACGAACTGAATCGTCAATGGAGGTCTTCCTCTTTATATAGCCTGCTACAGCATGCAATACTATTAACTCACAAGGGGGCATAACGTTACATGTACAATACTATCCCATTTTGGAAACATTACATGTACAATACTATCCCATTGTGGAAACGTTACATGTACAATACTATCCCATTTTGGAAACGTTACATGTACAATACTATCCCATTTTGGAAACGTTACATGGACAATACTATCCCATTGTGGAAACGTTACATGTACAATACTATCCCATTTTGGAAACGTTACATGTACAATACTATCCCATTTTGGAAACGTTACATGGACAATACTATCCCATTTTGGAAACGTTACATGTCCGCCCCCTTGTGGAGGGAAATTAATATCTTAGATGGTAGCTGTAGATGGGATTCAAATGCATAATGGTATTAATACAGTGTCTAGACTACCTCTTTTGTATAAATGCCCTTCAGAATCCAAACACAGTATTGCCACGCAGCAAAATGTTGCGTATAATCTTTCAAGTCAGCCTGATAAAATATTGAACAATTTGTGTACAAAGATATCTTGAAATGTGATATTAGGGCTGTATGGCAGTACTGTTACTGTATGGCAGTACTGTATTGGCTAGTGCTTTCTCCAATATGTTCTTCTATTTTATATTATATTATTTGTCGATGCCTATAATCTTTCAATATTTATTTAATATATATATATATATATTAATGCTTGTAAGACTATTCTTTGACACATTTTCTCTTCCTTTGAAACTCTTATAGGACAGAACATGGACACAATGCAATTGGGATCAAGAAGAAGGTACAGATATGTTGTAGGACAGCTGCATTTGAAGTGTACATTTAACCTACATAGCAGTCAATACAAACATAGAACATCACCCAAAACACACAAAACAAACACTCCCTGCCACGCCACAATAACAAATAACCCCTTTTACTGGTCAGGACGTGACAGTACCCCCCCCCCCCCCCCCCCCCCCCAAAGGTGCAGACCCTGAAATGCACCTCAAACTAAAAAAAACCACAAAAACAACCCCAAACCTAAAGGGAGGAAAGGGAGGGTGGCCACCGTCAAGGACGGTTCCTGTGCTACACCCCCCCATCCCAATCCTCCCCCCACGGATGTGGCTCTTGGCGTAGCTCCCGTTCCGTAGACTCTAGGCTGGGGAGCGTCGCTGCAGACACCTGGCTGGGGAGCATCTCTGCCGGCTCCGGACTGTAGGCCGTCTCTGCCGGCTCCGGACTGTAGGCCGTCTCTGCCGGCTCCGGACTGTAGGCCGTCTCTGCCGGCTCCGGACTGTAGGCCGTCTCTGCAGGCTCCGGACTGTAGGCCGTCTCTGCAGGCTCCGGACTGTAAACTGTCGCCGGAAGCTCCGGGCGGGGAACTGTTGCCGGAAGCTCCGAACAGGGAACTATCGCCGGAAGCTCTGGACGGGGAACTGTCGCCGGAAGCTCTGGACGGGGAACTGTCGCCGGAAGCTCTGGATGGGGAATGCGCACTGGAGGCCTGATGCGTGGGGCTGGCTTTGGAGGCGCCAGACTAGTAACACGCACCACAGGGCTAGTGCGAGGAGCAGAAACAGGACGTACTGGACTGAGCAGGCGCACTGGAGGCCTGATGCGTGGGAATGGCATTGGAGGCGCCAGACTAGTGACACGCACCTCAGGGCTAGTGCGAGGAGCAGGAACAGGACGTACTGGGCTATGGAGGCGTACTGGCGACACAGTGCGTAACTGGGCTGTGCTGGGGAATGATGGCTGCCGTGCGTAGAGCAGGCGCAGGGTAGGCTGGACCTAGGAGACGCACTGGTGGCCAGATGTGCTGCGCCAGCGCACTTCTCCCTGGCTGAGTGCCAACTCTAGCACGGCAATGCTGAGGAGCCCGTATCGACCGCACCGGGCTATAGCTGCGCACTGGCGACACAGTGCGTAACTCAGCATAACAGGGTGCCTGCTTGATCCGTCGCTCCCATAATAAGCACGAGGAGTTGGCTCAGGTCTCCAACCTGACTTACCCCAACTCCCTGTGTGCCCCCCCCCCCCCCCCCATTTTTTGGGGGGGGCTGCCTCTCAGGCTCCTGTAGCTCCCTTAATTTGTCCTCCCAGAATCATCGTTCCTCCTTCCATGTCGATCCTTCTCCCCGGTGCTCCAGTCCACGCTGCTTGGTCTTCTTGTGGTGGGTGGTTCTGTAACGGCCGTCGAAGGGAGTAGACCAAGGCGCAGCGGGTTGAGTGCTCATATTTAAATATTTATTCGAACATTTAAACAAAACAAGAAAAACGACAGCCAAACAGTTCTGTCAGGTACACTAAACACTAAACAGAAAATAACCACCCACAAAACACAATGAGAAAAACCCCTACTTAAATATGGTCTCTAATCAGAGGCAACGAGATTCAGCTGCCTCCAATTAGAGACCAACCCCAAATAGTTCCAACATAGACAACCTAGATTAAACATAGAAATAGAATAACATAGAACATCACCCAAAACCCCCAAAACACACAAAACAAACACCCCCTGCCACGCCCTGACCAAACTACAATAACAAATAACCCCTTTTACTGGTCAGGACGTGACAATACACACTAAAGCTGAAGAAATCTGTATTTAGCATCAAGTCTACAATATTGTTAGTTTACCTATGATTCATCTTTAATGTTGTTTTTATTGTACATCATTAGTTGTATTTTTTAAATGTCATGTCATGTATTCCCCTGTGGCTCAGTTGGTAGAGGATGGTGTTTGCAATGCCAGGGTTGTGGGTTTGATTCCCACGGGGGGCCAGTACAACAACAACAAAAATGCATGAAATGAAATGTATGCATTCACTACTGTAAGTCGCTCTGGATAAGAGCGTCTGCTAAATAACTCAAATGTAAAATGTAAAAAAAATGTCATGAAAAGCACTATACAAAGTAAATGTATTATGTATTATGGTCTGACATGCCTGCAGAAATGTTGCAATTTTGTAATGTGTTTTGTTTGGTAAATTGTTTTGTTAATATGAATTTACATTTGTGGTGCCACTAAATAAACAATGAATTATTTAAATCAATACTGTCAATATTGCTATTATTAATATTAAAATATGTTTTTATAATGGAGGGAGGGTGGACAGGGAGTTTAAAAAATGAACCCCAAAAGGTTCTTTGAGGAACCATGATAAGGGGTTCTTCAAAGAACTTAGAGGTTCCCACAAAAGGTTCTTCAAATAACTTTTAGGGGTTCCCCCACAGTTTCAATTTGAAGAACCCCTACAGGATACTCCAGGAACCTTTACTTTTTAGAGTGTATATTGATAAAAGTCACCTTGTCCGAGAGACATTTACATAGTTATACACAGCCCAAATTGGGATGATTATTTTAGGGCGAAATAGCGGCCACAACAGACAGACCTGATATCGACCATAATTCAACATCCTTGGACGTCACGTGCTGAGTAGGTATGACCAAAGTTATTCTATTTGTCTACACTTGTAGTACATTTTTACACTATAATAAATGTTTATGATGCCACATCATCCGTTTTCAAAGGGAGTCGTTGGTTTTTAGTGGCAGTCGCTTTTGAGCTTTTTGTCTGAAAGTATTTTCTCAACTGCGATACCAACTCCAGTCAGCAGATGGCGATGTGCGTCTTTCAGGTGATTCTGCCACTGTGACGTATAATCTAGTGGACAGGACGCTTGTTCAGCATCAACAGCTAGTCAGCCACCTTGGTTCACTCTAACTTTATGGAAAAAGGTTTATTCAATAAATCTAGCAACTCCTCTCATACTGGGAAGAACCCCCCCCCCACAGGCCTTAAGGGCAGTTTTATTTCAAATGTAGTACCTGGATGGAGAAAATCCAATTAGCGTTTTATAGTTACATCGTTAGGGTAACTTAACCTAAAGTGGACACACTCCCATCAGTTTCTGAGACAACTGCCCAGACTTTGTAGACAGTTTAATAATGCTTAAAACTCATCTTTATCAAATGATCCATTAAAGATACCAACTCAAAACCTACGTTCGTCTACATATGGATTGTTTAAATTGAATCTAATTATATTCCCAGTATTACTTCATCAAATCTCTAGTAATCATTATACACGCATACAATTCATCATATTTTCATATATTCACAGAATCCATATAAAACGTAAGAAATTCTCAGGTACTCACAACAACCATTCCATTTGCTTTTTCAAGGACTCTCCAAACATACTCCCAGCAGAACAAAAAATTAACTTTTGTTTCCCGAACAATGACCATGGGATCCTCAACGGTTCTCTAACCTCCCAGAGACCACGGCAAAATCAAGCCTCCCAGGAACTATAGACCTTCCGCTGCTTTCTAAAATATCATCCCGCTTATTATCCACATTTCAATCATCTGATTAAGCATATTTCTATGTTACTATCCAAACGTCAGATTAAGACTCATATCACAGTCACACAACTCTCATATCAGTCACACAACTCCCATATCACAGTCACACAACTCTCATATCACAGTCACACAACTCTCATATCACAGTCACACAACTCTCATATCACAGTCACAACTCTCATATCACAGTCACACAACTCTCATACCAGTCACACAACTCTATCACAGTCACACAACTCTCATATCACAGTCACACAATGCTATTCCCAAACATACCTAATCAATTAGTTGTTTTTCAACAATATTTTAACCTGCAGGAATATTTTCACATTTCTATCTCATGGTTAGTTCCTAGGATAATGTAAGTCATACATTTACATCTCTCAATACTTCTAAAATGGGGTCCAGGTTTAAAACAATTACAGGTGCACCTTACTATCTTATACTATATCATAAATGGTCTTAACTAGTAAACACAGATTCTAGTTTTCATCCAGTTCACACCTCCACACAGGAATACACACTCAGAGCCTACGAGGATTTTCTAAAATCTCCACTTTGCGTGTTTCGCTCACCTCATTCTTTTTTAAAAATTAGGTTTGAGTTGTGGTATCCACTCAGATCAAAGGTGGGTTCATCTGCTCCGTTCCCGAAGTCTCCCTGAGATCCCAAGTTAGAGGGATCCCTCGTGCACCATTTACCCAGGTCATCAGGAGTCAGGTCATTTACCCAGGTCGTCAGGAGTCAGGTCATTTATCCAGGTCATCAGGAGCCAGGTAATTTACCCAGGTCGTCAGGAGCCAGGTCATTTACCCAGGTCATCAGGAGTCAGGTCATTTACCCAGGTCGTCAGGAGTCAGGTCATTTACCCAGGTCATCAGGAGTCAGGTCATTTACCCAGGTCGTCAGGTCATTTACCCAGGTCGTCAGGAGTCAGGTCATTTACCCAGGTCATCAGGAGTCAGGTCATTTACCCAGGTCGTCAGGTCATTTACCCAGGTCATCAGGAGCCAGGTCATTTACCCAGGTCATCAGGAGCCAGGTCATTTACCCAGGTCGTCAGGAGCCAGGTCATTTACCCAGGTCATCAGGAGCCAGGTCATTTACCCAGGTCATCAGGTCATTTACCCAGGTCATCAGGAGCCAGGTCATTTACCCAGGTCGTCAGGAGTCAGGTCCTTTACCCAGGTCGTCAGGAGTCAGGTCAAGATTCACATCCCCATCGCCAAATGTGGAGGTTAATTTCTTTAATATCAATTGAGGAAACAAACTTATCACACAAGTCAGCGTTATTCTAAAACTAAATCTTTATTCACTTATTAATACGGGAGCAGGTCAATACAACACACATATAAAGTGAATCAATTGAGTGTTCTACGAAAATGATGGCTGGTCGACAAATCACCCCCAGATGATTCGTTGAGAGATGAATCACCCCCAGATGATTCGTTGAGAGATGAATCACCCCCAGATGATTCGTTGAGAGCCACGATACAAAAGTACAAAGGTCTTTTACAGCCAAGATACACCCCTTTCAACCTACATGACCAACAACAGATGTATAGAACGGGTCACAAGGTTAAGATTTGTATGAAAGATACTTATAATTCTCAGCAGACAGTATCTGCTGTAAAAACAGTACTCTTTATGTAGAGACCAGGGTCTGGCCCTGAGGTCATCTCTCCCTGGTACCATATAGAACAGAAACATTAACTCATGTTCTGGAATGCAGTCTCTTTAGGTTTTATCACCCAAAAGACATTGTAAATCTCCTGTCAGTGTTTTCTCCCAGAGGCCCATCCTCAGTAAAACACACAGACACAATAGTTCTAAGAACCCTCTATTCTGTTGCATAAAACAACCATTTGATGCAATAAAAGTATTATAACATAATGTTGCAGTTTTGCTCTCAGTGTCCACTGAAAGTTGACTAGTAACAACAACTCGGACCTAAAAGACACCCACCATGAGACCCACTAAATCTGCCCAAGAAGAGTAAAACAAAATAAAAACCCACACCAAACTTAAAAACAGGAAGCAAACCAAAAAGGTGGAGCAACTAAAGGTGTTGACTCTCCACATGTATCAAGACAACTGGAGCACTGGGCCAGACACTCTTAAATAGAACCTGGACCAGCTCAGGTGAAACACCTTCCTACCAACGAGATGGACAAGCCAGCACAGGTGTAACACATACTGACTAACGAGGTGACACCAATCAGTGCGCCCAACGAGCTAGACGTGCTAGACGTGCTAACGAGCTAGACGGGCTAACGGGCTAGACGTGCTAGACGTGCTAACGAGCTAGACGGGCTAACGGGCTAGACATGCTAACGAGCTAGACGTGCTAAAGTCCAACCTCAAAACATAAATGTAAAAACCAAAGCCTGTAACACCTTAAGACAACAAATATATCCTATATTTCTTTTGGACAAGTTTGCTCACCACCAACAGAAAACAACTTACTTTCCCAATATAATCAACCACAATGATTCACCTTCACCAATATAAACATGGTGTCTACTGGCTGTCAACAATTAAAAACAAGAAAAAAACACGTATTTCTAAATAATAATATACAATAGGATTATTTGTTTCTCCTTTTTCTTTCTATAGAATCCTAAATCCCACTAGCTTCTAGAACACTCGTCTTCCTACAACTCACTAGCTTCTAGAACACTCATCTTCCTAAAACTCACTAGATTCTAGAACTCTCCTCTTCCTAAAACTCACTAGATTCTAGAACTCTCATCTTCCTAAAACCCACTAGCTTCTAGAACTCTCGTCCCCTTGGAACGAGCCCAAACAAAACTCATCTCCAATACGGAAAAACGTGCAGTCAAAATAAATTCTGATCCATGGCAACGCACTGCCTAAACACAAAACACAAATCTTATATCCATTTGGGGGGAAATCAGGTTGAACCTGCTCCTGAAACTAACACAACAAAACACATGGAAATGGAGATATATTTTACCTCACTGGTTAGAGGACAACCTGCAGAAGACAGTCAGCTACATTTTGGAGTGATGCATTTAAATTTAGGGGTCCCTAAACAAAGGAACATAACACTTATTTGTCATCACTCATCGATATCATGTTGAAATCAATTGTGCGAGAGGAGGGAGATGAGGTTGCACGTCCTGTTAAAACTAACAGCTCAAAAACCACACGGAATCTGGGAATAATGTGTACATCCCTGGTTAGAGGACAACTGGTAGAAAACAGCTGGCTACATTTTGATTCAAGTGGGTCACCAATGCTGTAAATGTAACACAGCTCTTTTTTTGTTAGTCACTTTTTGTTAAATCACATAAATAGTAACTCTTCCATTTCAGAGCCTGGATTTTCCCCCTGAGGCTAATATCCATATCATGTTGAAATCAATAGAACAGGGGACAAACGTTTAGGGTTCTACATTGTGACATCATTAAAATACTCCTACTACAATGTTAAAACATTCTACATTGTGACATCATTAAAATATATTGATATCATTTAACAACTCCTTCATGTATTTTCTGATATTTGATCAGAGGTCTTTTATCAGATTATCTCTGGTCACAGCTATAAGGCTGTGTGTGTTCTCTTGTGTACTGTCAGCTCTCCAGATCGACCAAAACTCTTCCCACAATGATTACAGCTAAAAGGTTTCTCTCCTGTGTGTATTCTCTGGTGCACTGTCAGCTCTCCAGATCGACCAAAACTCTTCCCACATTGATCACAGCTATAAGGTTTCTCTCCTGTGTGTATTCTCTGGTGCACTGTCAGCTCTCCAGATCGACCAAAACTCTTCCCACACTGATCACAGCTAAAAGGTTTCTCTCCTGTGTGTGTTCTCTGGTGTAAAGTCAGAGAGCCAGACTTACTAAAACTCTTCCCACATTGATCACAGCTATAAGGTTTCTCTCCTGTGTGTATTCTCTGGTGCACTGTCAGCTCTCCAGATCGACCATAACTCTTCCCACACTGATCACAGCTAAAAGGTTTCTCTCCTGTGTGTGTTCTCTGGTGTAAAGTCAGAGAGCCAGACTTACTAAAACTCTTCCCACATTGATCACAGCTATAAGGTTTCTCTCCTGTGTGTATTCTCTGGTGCACTGTCAGCTCTCCAGATCGACCATAACTCTTCCCACACTGATCACAGCTATAAGGTTTCTCTCCTGTGTGTATTCTCTGGTGTAGAGTCAGCGTGCTAGATGCAGCAAAACTCTTCCCACATTGACCACAGCTATAAGGTTTCTCTCCTGTGTGTGTTCTCTGGTGTAAAGTCAGAGAGCCAGACATACTAAAACCCTTCCCACATTGATCACAGCTATAAGGTTTCTCTCCTGTGTGTGTTCTCTGGTGTGATATCAGGCTGGTTGACTGAGTAAACCTCTTCCCACATTGACCACAGCTATAAGATTTCTCTCCTGTGTGGGTTCTCTGGTGTAAAGTCAGAGAGCCAGACTTACTAAAACTCTTCCCACATTGATCACAGCTATAAGGTTTCTCTCCTGTGTGTGTTCTCTGGTGCACTGTCAGATCTCCAGATCGACCAAAACGCTTCCCACACTGATCACAGCTATAAGGTTTGTCTCCTGTGTGCGTTCTCTGGTGTCGAGTGAGAGTGCTAGGTGCAGCAAAACTCTTCCCACATTGACCACAGCTATATGGTTTCTCTCCTGTGTGTGTTCTCTGGTGTAAAGTCAGAGAGCCAGACTTACTAAAACTCTTCCCACATTGATCACAGATATAAGATTTCTCTCCTGTGTGTGTTCTCTGGTGTAATGTCAGCTGGCCAGATTGAACAAAACTCTTCCCACATTGACCACAGCTATAAGATGTCTCTCCTGTGTGGATTCTCTGATGAATTTTAATGCCTGATGAGGTGAATCTCTTCCCACAGTCAGAGCAGCAGTGAGTTCTCTTCCCTGTGGATCTCTGCAGGTGTTTCTTGAGGTGTTCTGATCTGGAGAGACTCTTCTCTGCCTCGTCAGCATCATGATGTTGTTGAGGCTCCCCAAAGGATCCACGATAGTGAAGTATCTCTCCTGTGTGAACAACAAAGTCAGACAGATGATTAAAGGCCCACAACAGCGGTAATCCACTGTAAAAGGTGATGCCAACAGCGGAGCCATGATGTTGGACAACAATTGACGTCTGTAATGAATGTTAAAATGATTTAACAATTGTCTTAAAATGAGCAAGAACAGTCATATTTTGTCTTGTTTTCACATTAGTAGTAACATCTAAGATTGTAGGCTAGAAATAAGTTATTCATGTTGTTGAAACTCTAAGCAGTGTGCCAGACGACTTTTGGTCTCCAATATAGGCCCCTTTCTGTGTTTGCTAAAATTGCGGCACGAGGGCGATGCACATGCAATTTGGTTGTAGAAACTCCTCCCTGCTAATGAGGAAACCGATAGTTATGGATGTAGTGTATCTGCTAATGAGGAAACCACTAGTTATGGATGTAGTATATCTGCTAATGAGGAAACCGATAGTTATGGATGTAGTATATCTGGTAATGAGGAAACCACTAGTTATGGATGTAGTATATCTGGTAATGAGGAAACCACTAGTTATGGATGTAGTATATCTGCCTGGAGCAAAAATGGTGAGCAAAGATTTTAGTTTTTCACAATGTATTCTGAATGTGAACGGGGAAAAACTCAGGGAAGTAACTTCCATTTCCAGGTTGCTTATGAGTGCATTTCACGCTACTTTGGATTATAATTGTAAAGCTCGCTTGAATGTCCTGCTTAATATAATGTTTGCTACAGTATTAAGAACCGAGTTAATGACCGTATCCATTTGGGTGTTGTCAATAAAGTTATGATTTTTTAAATGTATTTTTAATTACATTTTGTTTTTCACCTTTATTTAAGCAGGTAGGCCAGTTGAGAACAAGTTCTCATTTACAACTGCGACCTGGCCAAGATAAAGCAAAGCAGTGCGACACAAACAACACAGAGTTACACATGGAATAAACAAACGTACAGTCAATAACACAATAGAAAAATCTATATACAGTGTGTGCAAATATCTATATACAGTGTGTGCAAATGGAGTACGGAGGTAAGGCAATAAATAGGCCATAGTAGCGAAGTAATTACAATTTAACAAATGAACACTGGAGTGATAGATGTGCAGATGATGATGTGCAAGTAGAAATACTGGTGTGCAAAAGAGCAAAAAAAGTAAATAAAAACATGGGGATGAGGTAGGCAGTTGGATGGGCTATTTACAGATGGGCTGTGTACAGCTGCAGCGATCGGTAAGCTGCTCAGATAGCTGATGCTTAAAGGTAATGAGGTAGATAGATATAAGTCTCCAACTTCAGACATTTTTGCAATTTGTTCCAGTGATTGGCAGCAGAGAACTGGAAGGAAAGTCGGCCAAAGTAGGTGTTGGCTTTGGGGATGACCAGTGAGATATACCTCTTTGAGTGCGTGCTATGGGTGGGTGTTGCTATGGTGACCTGTGAGCTGAGTGAAGGTGGCCTAGCAAAGACCTATAGATGACCTGGAGCCAGTGGGTTTGGCGACGAATATGTAGAGAAGGCCAGCCAACGAGAGCATACAGGTCGCAGTGGTGGGTGGTATATGGGGATTTGGTGACAAAACGGATGGCACTGTGATAGACTGCATCCAGTTTGCTGAGTAGAGTGTTGGAGGCTATTTTGAAAATGACATCGCCGAAGTCAAGGATCGGCAAGAAAGTCAGTTTAACGAGGGTATGTTTGGCAGCGTGAGTGAAGGAGGCTTTGTTGCGAAATATGAAGCTGATTCTAGATTTCATTTTGGATTGGAAATGCTTAACTTCATCGGGGTAGGGGGCAGTATTTTCATGTCCGGATGAAAAGCATGCCCAGAGTAAACTGCCTGCTACTCAGGCCCAAAAGCTAGAATATGCATATAATTAGTAGATTTGGATAGAAAACACTGAAGTGTCTAAAACGGTTTGAATAATGTCTGTGAGTATAACAGAACTCATATGTCAGGCAAAACCTTAGAAAAATCCAACCAGGAAGTGTGGAAATCTGAGGTTTGTAGTTTTTCAAGTGATTGCCTATCTAACACACAATATACATCCAATATACAGTGTCTATGGGGTCATATTGCACTTCCTAAGGCTTCCACTAGATGTCAACAGTCTTTAGAATGTTGTTTCAGGCTTCTACTGTGAATGGGGAGAGAATAAGAGCTGATTGAGTCAGGTGTCTGGCCGTCAGCCATTATTTTAGTTACGCACGCAGCCATGAGCACAAGCTCAGTTCTCTTTCCTTTATGAAGACAAAGGAATTATCCGGTTGGAATATTTTTGAAGATTTATGATAAAAACATCCTAAAGATTGATTCTACACATCGTTTGACGTGTTTCTACAAACTGTAATATAACTTTTTTGACTTTTCGTCTGGACTTTAGTGCGCGCGCCTTCTGCATTTGGAATAGTGAACCTAACGCGTGAACAAAATGGAGGTATTTGGACATAAACATGAACTTTATCGAACAAAACGTACATGTATTGTGGAACTGGGATTCCTGGGAGTGCATTCCGATGAAAATCATCAAAGGTAAGTGAATATTTATAATGGTATTTCTGACTTCTGTTGACTCCACAACATGGCGGGTATCTGTATGGCTTGTTTTGGTGTCTGAGCGCTGTACTCAGATTATTGCAAAGTGTGCTTTCGCCGTAAAGCTTTTTTGAAATCTGACACAGCGGTTGCATTAAGGAGAAGTATATCTTTAATTCTATGCATAACAGTTGTATATTTTATCAACGTTTATGATGAGTATTTCTGTAAATTGATGTGCTCATTCATCGGGGGTTTTGGAGGCAAAACATTTCTGAACATTACATGCCAATGTAAAATGGGGTTTTTGGATATAAATATGAACTTTATCGAGCAAAACATACATATATTGTGTAACATGAAGTCCTATGAGTGCCATCTGATGAAGATCATCAAAGGTTAGTGATTAATTTTAGCTATATTTCTGGTTTTTGTGACGCCTCTCCTTGCTTGGAAAATGGCTGTGTGGTTTTTCTTGTCTAGGTGGTGTCCTAACATAATCTTTCGCCGTAAAGTGTTTTTGAAATCGGACACTGTGGTTGGATTAATGAGAAGTGTACCTTTACAATGGTGTATAATACTTGTATGTGTGAGAAATTTGAATTATGAGATTTTTGTTGTTTTGAATTTGGCGCCCTGCTATTTCAATGGCTGTTGGCGAGGTGTGACGGTAGCGTCCCACCTACCCCAGAGAGGTTTTAACATGCCGGTACATACTGCTGTAATAACATGCAAGCAAATTGTCAGCCAAAATATCGTGTAAGGTAACTTACTTGAAAAGAAATGTCTTTATTACATTGCTTAACATGTTCTTAACATTTGTCATAATTAGTTAAAGCAATGAATTTGTATCGGCTCTCGTTGGACTTCGGCTGCATATTTTCCGCCATTTTCTTCAAATCTGAAAATGATGTGAAGCTACGTCCATTTCCTGAAGAATTGCATTATGGGCCCTAAAGTACTGCGTGTATACGTCATATTTTGGCGAATTTAGTACGACATCCGGGAACTTTTGGCATACTAACTACATCAACGACATCATAACCGCCATCGATAAGAGACATTACTGTGCAGCCGTATTCATCGACCTGGCCAAGGCTTTCGACTCTGTCAATCACCACATTCTTATTGGCAAACTCGACAGCCTTGGTTTCTCAAATGATTGCCTCGCCTGGTTTACCTACTACTTCTCTGATAGAGTTCAGTGTGTCAAATCGGAGGGCCTGTTGTCCGGGCCTCTGGCAGTCTATGGGGGTGCCACAGGGTTCAATTCTCAGGCCGACTCTCTTCTCTGTATACATCAATGATGTCGCTCTTGCTGCTGGTGAGTCTCTGATCCACCTCTACGCAGATGACACCATTCTGTATACTTCTGGCCCCTCTTTGGACACTGTGTTAACCTGTTAGGGCTAGGGGGCAGTATTTACACGGCCGGATAAAAAACGTACCCGATTTAATCTGGTTATTACTACTGCCCAGAAACTAGAATATGCATATAATTATTGGCTTTGGATAGAAAACACCCTACAGTTTCTAAAACTGTTTGAATGGTGTCTGTGAGTATAACAGAACTCATATGGCAGGCAAAAACCTGAGAAGATTCCAAACAGGAAGTACCCTCTCTGACCATTCCTTGGGCTTCTTGGCTCTGTTTAAAGAAAATTTAGGATATTTGCTGTAACGTGACACTTCCTACGGCTCCCATAGGCTCTCAGAACCCGGGAAAAAGCTGAATGATGTAATTCCAGCCGCTGGCTGAAAAACTTTAGCGCGTTTGGATGGAAGTCGATCAGAGGGCCATCAGACTGAGGCTCGTGCACGAGGGGATCCCATGCTTTTACTTTCTCTCTCTTTGAACGTAAACACGCTTTCCCTGTCGGAATATTATCGCTTTTTTACGAGAAAAATTGCATAAAAATTGATTTTAAACAGCGGTTGACATGCTTCGAAGTACGGTAATGGAATATTTAGAATTTTTTTGTCACAAAACGCGTCGGGCGCGTAACCCTTATTTACCCTTTCAGATAGTGTCTTGAACGCACGAACAAAACGCCGCTATTTGGATATAACTATGGATTATTTGGGACCAAACCAACATTTGTTATTGAAGTAGAAGTCCTGGGAGTGCATTCTGACGAAGAACAGCAAAGGTAATAACATTTTTCTTATAGTAAATCTGAGTTTGGTGAGTGCTAAACTTGCTGGGTGTCTAAATAGCTAGCCCTGTGATGCCGGGCTATCTACTTAGAATATTGCAAAATGTGCTTTCACCGAAAAGCTATTTTAAAATCGGACATATCGAGTGCATAGAGGAGTTCTGTATCTATAATTCTTAAAATAATTGTTATGCTTTTTGTGAACGTTTATCGTGAGTAATTTAGTACATTTTTAGTAAATTCACCGGAAGTTTGCGGGGGGTATGCTAGTTCTGAACGTCACATGCTAATGTAAAAAGCTGTTTTTTGATATAAATATGAACTTGATTGAACAAAACATGCATGTATTGTATAACATAATGTCCTAGGGTTGTCATCTGATGAAGATCATCAAAGGTGAGTGCTGCATTTAGCTGTCTTTTGGGTTTATGTGACATTATATGCTAGCTTGAAAAATGGGTGTCTGATTATTTCTGGCTGGGTACTCTGCTGACATAATCTAATGTTTTGCTTTCGTTGTAAAGCCTTTTTGAAATCGGACAGTGTGGTTAGATTAACAAGAGTCTTGTCTTTAAAATGGTGTAAAATAGTCATATGTTTGAGAAATTGAAGTAATAGCATTTCTAAGGTATTTGAATAACGCGCCACGGGATTCCACTGGCTGTTACGTAGGTGGGACGAAATCGTCCCACTGGCCCTAGAGAAGTTAACTAACCTCCAAACGAGCTTCAATGCCATACAACTCTCCTTCCGTGGCCTCCAACTGCTCTTAAACGCAGGTAAAACTAAATGCATGCTATTCAATCGATCACTGCCCGCACCTGCCCGCCCATCCAGCATCACTACTTTGAACGGCTCTGACTTAGAATACGTGGACAACTACAAATACCTGGGTGTCTGGTTAGACTGTAAACTCTCCTTCCAGACTCACATTAAGCATCTTCAATCCAAAATTAAATCTAGAATCGGCTTCCTATATCTCAACAAAGCATCCTTCATACCCTCGTAAAACTGACCATCCTACCGATCCTCGACTTCGGTGATGTCATCTATAAAATAGCCTCCAAATCTCTACTCAACAAACTGGATGCAGTCTATCACAGTGCCATCCGTTTTGTCACCAAAGTCCCATATACCACCCACCATTGCGACCTGTACGCTCTCGTTGGTTGGCCCTCGTTTCATACTCGTCGCCAAACCCACTGGCTACAGGTTATCTACAAGTCTCTGCTAGGTAAAGCCCCGTCTTATCTCAACTCACTGGTCACCATAGCACCACCCACTCGTAGCATGCGCTCCAGCAGGTATATCTCACTGGTCACCCCCAAAGCCAACACCTCCTTTGGTCGTCTTTCCTTACAGTTCTCTGCTGCCAATGACTGGAACGAACTGCAAAAATCTCTGAAGCTGGAGACTCATATCTCCCTCACTAGCTTTAAGCACCAGCTGTCAGAGCAGCTCACAGATCACTGCACCTGTACATAGCCCATCTGTAAACAGCCCATCTATCTACCTACCTCATCCCCATACTGTATTTATTTATCTTGCTCCTTTGCACCCCAGTATCTCTACTTGCACATTCGTCTTCTGCACATCTACCATTCCAGTGTTTAATTGCTTTATTGTAATTATTTGACCACCATGGTCTATTTATTGTCTTAACTTACCTCATTTGCACTCACTGTATATAGACCTTTTGTTTTCTTTTGTTCTACTGTATTATTGACTGTATGTTTTGTTTATTCCATGTGTTGTTGTATGTGTCGAATTGCTACGCTTTATCTTGGCCAGGTCGCAGTTGCAGTTGCAAATGAGAACTTGTTCTCAACTAGCCTATCTGGTTAACAATTTGACCCCCACAGGAAATCTTCACTGGCAGTTATAGAAAGACCCATTTACTATATAACCATTGATTCTTGAAGAATATAAATTATAAATGCCTCAAACTGTATTACCCCACCAGAAACCAAAACATAAGCTTGTATAACGCCACTGTTTGTAAACAAGCACTGTATAGCTGTGAAATCTGGTTAAAACTATCATTTTGACCTGATGGATGGCCAGTCCTTGTATTTATAGTGTAGTCAATTCAGGGGGTAGCCTGTAGACTCAGGTCCAGCGACTGTCAAGCCAACACCTTATAACTGTTATGTCAAGATGTCTGAACTTCTTGAACAGGTCGCTAGGTGTTGGGTTACGGTTGCTACAATAGCTTTCTCTATGAATTTGAGAGTGGTTACATTTCTCCTTCCCCCATCCCTCAGCTGTTTACCAAACCAAGTCTCTGAGCAGCCATTTTGTTTCGGATTAAATCCTAGGTTGCCCCTTTAAACAAGCCACACAACAATCAATCAATCTGCAGTCCAAACAATAACAAATCTGTAATTCCACCACTGTTTTGGTAATAAGATGATTATGGGGTTGGAGAAATGTAACTACAGACAGACAGACCTATGGATGCAAGGACTGACCATCCATGATATGAACATTATAGTTTTAACCATGTTGAGGCTATACAGTGTTGATTTACATTGTTTCTAGACATTGGAGTAAAAAAAGCTTATATGGGGTTCTGATGGGGTACAACAGTTGAACTAAGCTCATGAGGCATGTGTTATATTCTTCAAGAATCAATGGTTATAAATAAATAATTTAAAAGTCACAATATGGATGTAACAATTGCATATTTCCGCTTTAACACCACACATCAGTTCAACAACTGCAGAGTTTGTGCCTCTGTATTTAAGACAGTACTTACTAGTGTTAATCAGGGAACGGTTTCTCAAAACCATCTTATGGCTAAGTTCACCGTTAGAACCATTGGACGCCTTAAGTTGCGTTTGGGAAACCGGGCCCAGATGTCCAGTTTCCTCCTCTATCGATATAACAGTCATCTCCCCCTCTTCCTCTTTCACTCCATAAACTGCCTCCTCCTCTTCTTTTACTGTAACATCCTCCTCCTCTTTCACTCTGAACGCGTCTTTTTCTTCTTTCACAGTAACGGCCTCACCCTCTACTTCTTGTTTTACTGTGATGTCCTCCTCTTCATTAGCAGGAGAGTAGCTCAGTGACCGCATGGTCGGAGATGTTAGCTAGCTAGGCTAATGCTAACTTAACCAGCCCGCTAGCTGAATAATAACAACAACACCGTAAATATGAAATTAAATCTGATAACTAACTAGACGACAGAAGTGGGTTTAAAACACAGTGGCTAATATACACTAACGCGTCTAAAGATCTTTATCGGTTCGGCTATTTTGTCTAGCAAGCTACCATGGTGTCTGACTAACTGTTGCTGCTGTTGAAAGAAGAGTTCCGTCCACTAGATTATACGTCACACCAACAGCATCGCCTTAAATTCCCACACCGCCATCTGCTGACTGGAGTGGGTAACACAGTTGAGTAAAATGTTAATTTTGTCTGACAAAAAGTTAAAGGGTAGGAATAAGGGACATCGCTGGTCCTAAAATATTCATTAGCCCCCCCCCCCTAAATAAATCAATATCAGTCAATATATTTTTTCTGTGATTTATATTTTGTCGTCAACCGTTCCATCGCATCTTAAACTTTTTACCGAGTCGGCACTAGGACCGGGGGAGGCTGCTGCTGCACTAGTGACTGTTAGACTTTCTTCAGCAAAGATGATGGACAGAAAAACTAGGAGAGAGGGGTACCCCTACACAGAACTGATCTGGATCAAAGATGGCGGACAGAAATACTAGGAGAGAGGGGTACCCCTACACAGAACTGAACTGGATCAAAGATGGCGGACAGAAATACTAGGAGAGAGGGGTACCCCTACACAGAACTGAACTGGATCAAAGATGGAGGACAGAAATACTAGGATGGAAGCAAATGTAAGGGATTATAACAAATCATGCAGAATCATGTACAGTTGAGAGGTGTAAAAGACAGAAAGGGAAAGAGGTAAGCACATAGGAGCAGGGAAGGCAGCACATGATTAATGAATCACAGTGCTACATAAATATTCTCTCAGTTCATCACAATCACATAATAGTGTCTCTCGTCGGCCCAAAGGTTCTTAAAAGCAGGTGAGGTGGTGATGATGGGACTGGGGGTTGGCATCCTCTCACATCAAAACATACCTGCAGACGAGAGACAGATGGTGTTTGTGTTTTTATTTTAACATTGTTAGTGATCAATCAGGAGGTGAAATGCAAAACTGACCTGGGATCATTAACTCTGGGACTACTGCATCTCTGTCTGTATTTCAATGTAAAGCATCTCTGTAATAATACTTCCTGTTGACCTGACCAAGTGACCTCTCACCTCTGATCATGCTGTGCCCTCTATGTAGCCAGTTCAGATGCAGGAGGAGTTCACCAACACAGCTGATATAACCTTGAGGATTTAGGGAGAAGGGGAGAGAGGGATGAAGTGAAGGAGAGAGACTGTTACTGAGAAAATAAGGTAGTTAAAGCGACAGTGTTCAACAGGGTCCCTGGTTCAAGCCCAGGTTGGGGCGAGGAGAGGGACGGAAGCTATACTGTTGCATATATTTTTTTGTATTTTAATTTCTATTATTATTGTCATTATAGTGTTTTGTGGTTGAGGGGTGGGGGGAGGTTGATGGGGATGATGGAGGTGCTGGGGGTGTCCTGTTGAGGGTTGATGGGGATGATGGAGGTGCTGGTGGTGTCCTATTGAGGGTTGATGGGGACGGTGGAGGTGCTGGGGGTGTCCTGTTGAGGGTTGATGGGGAGGGTGGAGGTGCTGGGGGTGTCCTGTTGAGGGTTGATGGGGAGGGTGGAGGTGCTGGGGGTGTCCTGTTGAGGGTTGATGGGGAGGGTGGAGGTGCTGGGGGTGTCCTGTTGAGGGTTGATGGAGAGGGTGGAGGTGCTGGGGGTGTCCTATTGATGGTTGATGGAGAGGGTGGAGGTGCTGGGGGTGTCCTGTTGAGGGTTGATGGGGAGGGTGGAGGTGCTGGGGGTGTCCTGTTGAGGGTTGATCGGGAGGGTGGAGGTGCTGGGGGTGTCCTGTTGAGGGTTGATGGGAAGGGTAGAGGTGCTGGGGGTGTCCTATTGATGGTTGATGGAGAGGGTGGAGGTGCTGGGGGTGTCCTATTGATGGTTGATGGGGAGGGTGGAGGTGCTGGGGGTGTCCTATTGAGGGTTGATGGGGAGGGTGGAGGTGCTGGGGGTGTCCTATTGATGGTTGATGGGGAGGGTGGAGGTGCTGGGGGTGTCCTACTGAGGGTTGATGGGGAGGGTGGAGGTGCTGGGGGTATCCTATTGATGGTTGATGGGGAGGGTGGAGGTGCTGGGGGTGTCCTACTGAGGGTTGATGGGGAGGGTGGAGGTGCTGGGGGTGTCCTACTGAGGGTTGATGGGGAGGGTGGAGGTGCTGGGGGTGTCCTACTAAGGGTTGATGGGGAGGGTGGAGGTGCTGGGGGTGTCCTATTGAGGGAGAAGGGACCTATTGGGGAGGGGATTCTTCATGGAGGCACATTCAGTCATAGTTTTGTTTATGATATTATTATACATTTATTTATTGTTGTTTGTCTATTATTATAACAGTTTACTGTGATTATGGATATGCACTCATGTTGACTTATATATTTGAACGTTCTTTTTCGCCCAGAGTACAAATATTAGATGTATTATTGTTATTATTATTTTATTATTACTACTGTACGTACCTACATTCTTAAAACCTAAGACAGAAAAAGTGTACTTTTTGTTGTCGTAGGAAGAGCCATAAGAGGGAAAAGCAGGATGGGATGGGGGTTTGGGGGATGGGTAGAGAGAACAATAGAGGGCTCTGAAACTATTATTTCTGAAATAACCACTTCCTAATGTGACTAGAGTCTAATACTTCCTGTGGCACATCAGAGGGCATGATAGCTCACCAAAAATGATTCTGAAGTGTGCCAGGCCTTGCAGTCCCAAGATAGAATTCCAACAGGCCCTTCCCTGTGGCTCAGTTGGTAGAGCATGGTGTTTGCTACGCCAGCATGGTGTGTGCAACGCCAGGGTTGTGGGTTCGATTCCCACGGGGGGCCAGTACGAAAAAAATAAATGTACAATTTTTTTTGGAAATGTATGCATTCACTACTGTAAGTCGCTCTGGATAAGAGTGTCTGCTAAATGACTAAAATGTAAAATAGCCTTGCTGAAATCCCCCCCCCCCCCCCCCCCCCCTTTTAATTTTGTGGCTAGAGTCAAATTCTTTCTATAGCACAAACTTCACATCAGGATAGGCAACCGAAATGAATCATTAATAGACTAATACACTTGAAACACATAGCCAAACCGAAAACTGCAGACATTACTAGTGCCTCCCCACGATCAAACCGTCATGAAAAATAAAATGAAACGCAGCCTGACGTGATCAGAAACTTCAACTAGCAAGTCGCAGCAATGAAGAATTCGGCACAACACCGAAGCCAAAATAAAAAATACATTTTACTCAACTGCGTTACCCACTCCAGTCAGCAGATGGCGGAAGAAGAATTGAGTGCGTGCGCGTTCACGCGAAGGGGGGCCAAAAAGGCTTCTCAACAGCTTTTACCCCCAAGCCATAAGACTCCCGAACAGGTAATCAAATGGCTACCCGGAGTATTTGCATTGTGCCGCCCCCCCAACCCCTCTTTTACGCTGCTGCTACTCTCTGTTTATCATATATGTATGTCACTTTAACTACACATTCATGTATATACTACCTCAATTAGCCCGACTAACCGGTGCCTGTATATAGCCTCCCTACTGTTATAGCCTCGCTACTGTATATAGCCTCTCTACTGTTTATAGCCTCTCTACTGTTATAGCCTCTCTACTGTTATAGCCTCTCTACTGTTATAGCCTCTCTACAGTTATAGTCTCTCTACTGTATACAGCCTCTCTACTGTATACAACCTCTCTACTGTTTGAGCCTCTCTACTGTTATAGCCTCTCTACTGTATATAGCCTCTCTACTGTTTATAGCCTCGCTACTGTATATAGCCTCTCTACTGTATATAGCCTCTCTACTGTTATAGCCTCTCTACTGTATATAGCCTCTCTACTGTATATAGCCTCTTTACTGTTATAGCCTCTCTACTGTTATAGCCTCTCTACTGTATATAGCCTCTCTACTGTTTATAGCCTCGCTACTGTATATAGCCTCTCTACTGTATATAGCCTCTTTACTGTTATAGCCTCTCTACTGTTATAGCCTCTCTACTGTATATAGCCTCTCTACTGTTATAGCCTCTCTACTGTATATAGCCTCGCTACTGTATATAACCTCTCTACTGTATATAGCCTCTCTACTGTATATAGCCTCGCTACTGTATATAGTCTCTCGACTGTATATACCCTCTCTACTGTATATAGCCTCTCTACTGTATATAGCCTCTCTACTGTTATTTTTCACTGTCTTTTTACTGTTGTTTTTATTTCTTTACTTATCTATTGTTCACCTAATAGCTATTTTTTACTTAAAAAATTGCACTGTTGGTTAGAGCCTGTAAGTAAGCATTTCACTGTAAGGTCTACACCTGTTGTATTCGGCTCACGTGACAAATAAACTTTGATTTGAATGTATTAGACAATGTAAACACACTAATAGACCAGGAGGAATAATACCCATTTTATGCAGGAATTTAACAACATAATTACATCGGCATAAAAACTCGGTAGTACAGAGTAGATACTTCATATAACTTGCGAAATATTGCATTGTGGGTAGTTTAGGAGGTATCCCAAAATAAATGAATAAATTGTTAATAACACAAAAACATAACTGTTTGTACTTATAGGTAACCAGATCGTGAATACGACTAGCTTACTAAGTCTTTAACGACACTGTGTTGTTACACTGGTGAGTAAAAACTCATGCTTCCTACACTTTAACTTGTCTGAAAATAAAATAAACATTTTACTCAACTGCGTTACCCACTCCAGTCAGCAGATGGCGGTCTGGGAATTTAAGGTAATGCTGTTGGTGTGACGTATAATGTAGTGGACGGAACGCTTCTTTCAACAGTAGCTAAAGTTACTCAGCCACCTCGGTAGCTTGCTAGACAAAATAGCCGAACAATAAAGCTCTTTAGACGCTTTAGTGTGTATTAGCCACTGTGTTTTAAACCCACTTCTGTCGTCTAGTTAGTTATCCGATTTAATTTCATATTTACGGTGTTGTTGTTATTAGTCAGCTAGCGGGCTGGTTAAGTTAGCATTAGCCTAGCTAGCTAACATTCCCGACCATGAGTTCACTAAGCTACTCTCCTCCTGCTAAAGAAGAGGTCTGCTGGACGGAGAAAGATGGTCTGTGGCTTAACGTTGTCGTGAAAGAGGAGGAAGAGGATGTCACAATACAAAAACAAGTAGAGGGTGTTACAGTGAAAGAAGAAGAGAAGGACGCGTTCAGAGTGAAAAGAGAGGAAGAAGAAGAGGAGGAAACTGGACATCTGGGCCCGGTTTCCCAAACGCATCTTAAGACGTCCAATGGTTCTAACGGTGAACTTAGCCATAAGATGGTTTTGAGAAACCGTTCCCTGATTAACACTAGTAAGTACTGTCTTAAATACAGAGGCACAAACTGCAGTTGTTGAACTGATGTGTGGTGTTAAAGGGGAAATCTGCAAAAGCTACATCTATATTTGGACTTTTAAATTATTTATTTATAGCCATTGATTCTTGAAGAATATAACACATGCCTCATGAGCTTAGTTCAACTGTTGGGTCCATCAACCAGGGTCCATCAGAACCCCAAATAAGCTTAATTTTACTCCAATGTTTAGAAACAATGTAAACCAACACTGTATAGCCTCAACATGGTTAAAACTATCATGTTTATCATGGATAGTCAGTCCTTGCATCCATCGGTCTGTCTATGAATTTGAGACTAGTTACATTTCTCCATCATCTTATTACCAAAAGTGTTTGAACTGCAGATTGGTTGGTTGATTGATGTGTGGGTTTTTTCAACAGAAACAAAATGGCTGCCCAGAGACTTGGTTTGGTAAACAGCTGAGGGATGGGGGAAGGAGAAATGTAACCACTCTCACATTCATAGAGAAGCTATTGTAGCAACCGTAACCCAACACCTAGCGACCTCGTCAAGAAGTTAAGACATCTTGACGTAACAGTTATAAAGTGTTGGCGAAACATACCTAGATTCAATTATATTAATTAATTGTTTTGCACACACCAGCATGGTGTGTGCAACACCAGGGTTGTGGGTTCGATTCCCACGGGGGGCCAGTACAAAAAAAAAATGCATGAAATGGAATGTATGCATTCACTACTGTAAGTCGCTCTGGATGAGAGCGTCTGCTAAATGACAAAAATGTAAAATGTAACTCCAAAAAGTTATGGGACACTGTAAAGTCCATGGAGAATAAGAGCACCTCCTCCCAGCTGCCCACTGCTCTGAGGCTAGGAAACACTGTCACCACCGATAACTCCACGATAATCGAGAATTTCAAGAAGCATTTCTCTACAGCTGGCCATGCTTTCCTCCTGGTTACCCCGGCCAACAGCTCCGCAGCTACTTGCCCAAGCCTCCCCAGCTTCTCCTTCACCCAAATCCAGATAGCTGATGTTCTGAAAGAGCTGCAAAACCTGGACCCGTACAAATCAGCTGGGCTAGACAACCTGGACCCCTACAAATCAGCTGGACTAGACAACCTGGACCCCTACAAATCAGCTGGGCTAGACAACCTGGACCCCTACAAATCAGCTGGACTAGACAACCTGGACCCCTACAAATCAGCTGGACTAGACAACCTGGACCCGTACAAATCAGCTGGACTAGACAATCTGGACCCTCTCTTTCTAAAATTATTTGCCGCCATTGTGGCAACCCTTATTACTAGTCTGTTCAACCTCTCTTTCGTATCGTCTGAGATTCCTAAAGATTGGAAAGCTGCTGCGGTCATCCCCCTCTTCAAAGGGGGTGACACTCTAGACCCAAACTGTTACAGACCTATATCCATCCTGCCCTGCCTTTCTAACGTCTTCGAAAGCCAAGTTAACAAACAGATCACTGACCATTTTGAATCCCACCGTACCTTCTCCGCTGTGCAATCCGGTTTCCGAGCTGGTCACGGGTGCACCTCATCCATGCTCAATGTACTAAACAATATCATAACCGCCATCGATAAAAGACATTACTGTACAGCCCTCTTCTTCGACCTGGCCAAGGCTTTCGACTCTGTCAATCACCGTATTCTTATCGGCAGACTCATCAGCTGATAAGAACAACCGATCAATCAACAACCGATCGCTGCCTGCACCTGCCCGCCCATCAAGCATCACTACTCTGGACAGTTCTGACTTAGAATATGTGGACAGCTACAATACCTAGGTGTCTGGTTAGACTATAAAATCTCCTTCCAGACTAATATTAAAATATTAAGCATCTCCAATCCAAAATGAAATCTAGAACCGGCTTCCTATTTCGCAACATAGCATCCTTCAGTCACGCTGCCAAACATACCCTCGTAAAACTGACTATCCTACCGATCCTTAACTTCGGCGATGTCATTTACAAAATAGCCTCCATCACTCTACTCAGCAAACTGGATGCAGTCTATCACAGTGCCATCCGTTTTGTCACTAAAGCCCCATATACCACCCACCACTGCGACCTGTATGCTCTTGTCGGCTGGCCCTCGCTACATATTCGTCGCCAAACCCACTGGCTCCAGGTCATCTATAAGTCTTTGCTAGGTAAAGCTCCACCTTATCTCAGCTCACTGGTCACCATAGCAACCCCCACCCATAGCACGCACTCCAGCAGGTATATCTCACTGGTCATCCCCAAAGCCAACACCTCCTTTGGCTGCCTTTCCTTCCAGTTCTCTGCTGCAAATGATTGGAACGAATTGCAACAATCGCTGAAGTTGGAGACTTATATCTCCCAAGGTAGTGTGAAATGTACTCATAAGCAACCTGGTAATGGAGGTTACTCCCCTGAGTTTTCCCCCATTCACATTCAGAATACATTGTGAAAAACTAAAATCTTTTCTCACCATTTTTGCCCCAGGCAGATATAGTACATCCATAAATATCGGTTTCCTAATTAGTGGGGAGGAGTTTCTACAACCAAATTGCATGTGCATCGCCCTCATGCCGCAATTTTAGCAAACACAGAAAGGGGCCTATATTGGAGACCAAAAGTCGTCTGGCACACTGCTTAGAGTTTCAACAACATGAATAACTTATTTCTAGCCTACAATCTTAATGTTACTACTAATGTGAAAACAAGACAAAATATGACTGTTCTTGCTCATTTTAAGACAAATATCAAATAATTTTAACATTCATTACAGACGTCAATTGTTGTCCAACATCATGGCTCCGCTGTTGGCATCACCTTTTACAGTGGATTTCCGCTGTTGTGGGCCTTTAACCATCTGTCTGACTTTGTTGTTCACACAGGAGAGAGACGTGACTATCGTGGGTCCTCTGAGGAGCCTCAACAACATCATGATGCTGACAAGGCAGAGAAGAGTCTCTCCAGATCAGAACACCTCAAGAAAAACCTGCAGAGATCCACAGGGAAGAGAACTCACTGCTGCTCTGACTGTGGGAAGAGATGCACCTCATCAGGCATTAAAATTCATCAGAGAACACACACAGGAGAGAAACCTTATAGCTGTGATCAATGTGGGAAGAGTTTTGGTCAATCTGGAAAACTGAGAGTACACCAGAGAATACACACTGGAGAGAAACCTTTTAGCTGTGATCAATGTGGGAAGAGTTTCACTACATCAAGCATTCTGACTGTACACCAGAGAACACACACAGGAGAGAAACCTTATAGCTGTGGTTAATGTGGGAAGAATTTTACTACATCTGGCCATCTGACTTCACACCAGAGAATACACACAGGAGAGAAATCTTATAGCTGTGGTCAATTTGGGAAGAGGTTTGCTGCATCTAGCACTCTGACTCTACACCAGAGAACACACACAGGAGAGAAACCTTATAGCTGTGATCAATGTGGGAAGAGTTTCACTACATCAAGCATTCTGACTGTACACCAGAGAACACACACAGGAGAGAAACCTTATAGCTGTGATCAATGTTGGATGTGTTTTGGTCAATCTGGCTCTCTAACTCTACACCAGAGAACACATACAGGAGAGAAACCTTATATCTGTGGTCAATGTGGGAAGAATTTTACTACATCTGGCCATCTGACTTCACACCAGAGAATACACACAGGAGAGAAATCTTATAGCTGTGGTCAATGTGGGAAGAGGTTTGCTGCATCTAGCACTCTGACTCTACACCAGAGAACACACACAGGAGAGAAACCTTATAGCTGTGGTCAATGTGGGAAGAGTTTTGGTCAATCTTGCCATCTGACTCAACACCAGACAACACACACAGGAGAGAAATCGTATAACTGTGATCAATGTTGGAAGAGTTTTGCTCGATCTGGAGAACTGACAGCACACCAGAGAACACACACAGGAGAGAAACCTCATAGCTGTAATCAATGTGGGAAGAGATACTCTGATAAAAGATCTCTGATTAAACATCAGAAAATTCATGAAGGAGTTGTTACATGATATCTGTGAAATAAAATGTAGAATGTTTAAACATTGTAGTAGGAGTATTTTAATGATGTCACAATGTAGAATGTTTAACATTGTAGAAGGAGTATTTTAATGATGTCACAATGTAGAACCCTAAACGTTTGTCCCCTGTTCTATTGATTTCAGCATGATATGGATATTAGCCTCAGGGGGAAAATCCAGGCTCTGAAATGGAAGAGTTACTATTTATGAGTTTTAACAAAAAGTGACTAACAAAAAGAGTTGTTACACTTACCATGTTGGTGACCCACTGGAATCAAAATGCAACACTTCAAAATGTATTTGGCTGTTTTCTACCAGTTGTCCTCTAACCAGGGATGTACACATTATTCCCAGATTCCATGTGGTTTTTGAGCTGTTAGTTTTAACAGGACGTGCAACCTCATCTCCCTCCTCTCGCACAATTGATTTCAACATGATATTAATGAGTGATGACAAATAAGTGTTGTGTTCCTTTGTTTAGTGACCCCTACATTTAAATGCATCACTCCAAAATGTAGCTGACTGTCTTCTGCAGGTTGTCCTCTAACCAGTGAGGTAGAATATATCTCCCATTTCCATGTGTTTATTTTAGTTGTTAGTTTCAACATCATGTACAACCTGATTTCCCCCTAATCGATATCAGTGATTTATTCCTACTTGTCAAAACAACAGCGTTTCTGGTGCTTGTACAGTTTTATAAGGTGCTTGTTTTAAATAATACAAGTAATATGATTATTGTGGCAGATGTTTGTGTATGTATTACATTTTATGTTTTCAATTTATCACAAACTGTTTCTGCATTTGGACTATTGATTTGGACACGTTTAAACTGTGACATTGGGGGATATCTCACCTAGCAAAATGTCGTTGAAAATAAGACTATGCCCGACATACAATATAAGTTGAAAAGAAAACAATTTAATTTCAACATACTTACAGCCTATACACATAGTCGCAGTACAATAATCAATTATATGAACAATCCTACATCACTCCAGGATTTATTTACAACATTCATGTGCTAAATGTCTTTATTCCACTACTGAAGAAGCAGGACTCAAACATTCAGCCTGACAAAATATACATTTTATGCCTCACCATTAAGTGAATTATTGCTAATACATATTAACAAAGGGGTGTACATTTGGGTTTTATATTTCATGTTTAATATTCATGTAAGATTTAGTAATCATAATTATTTATGCAACCAACTGACAATTTTTGGTACAATTATATTGACATTGCTGCCCTGCTTTTAGAATATCAGGGTTCATTCTCAGATGTGCCAAACCAAATGTACTAGAGCATGACATTGGGGACTGGGCCCCGATCCAACAACATGCCTATCTAGTGAACCCTGAAAAGAGAGAGAAGCTCTGCAGTGAGGTGGAAAGTTACTACGGATATTAAGGAGCTAGTTCTAGAAGCTAGTGAGTTTTAGGAAGACGAGAGTTCTAGAAGCTAGTGAGTTTTAGGAAGAGGAGAGTTCTAGAAGCTAGTGAGTTTTAGGAAGAAGAGAGTTCTAGAAGCTAGTGAGTTTTAGGAAGACGAGAGTTCTAGAAGCTAGTGAGTTTTAGGAAGACGAGAGTTCTAGAAGCTAGTGAGTTTTAGGAAGAGGAGAGTTCTAGAAGCTAGTGAGTTTTAGGAAGAAGAGAGTTCTAGAAGCTAGTGAGTTTTAGGAAGACGAGAGTTCTAGAAGCTAGTGAGTTTTAGGAAGACGAGAGTTCTAGAAGCTAGTGAGTTTTAGGAAGACGAGTGTTCTAGAAGCTAGTGGGATTTAGGAAGACGAGAGTTCTAGAAGCTAGTGGGATTTAGGAAGACGAGAGTTCTAGAAGCTAGTGGGATTTAGGATTCTATAGAAAGAAAAAGGAGAAACAAATAATCCTATTGTATATTATTATTTAGAAATACGTGTTTTTTTCTTGTTTTTAATTGTTGACAGCCAGTAGACACCATGTTTATATTGTAGAAGGTGAAGCATTGTAGTTGGTTATAATGAGAAATGGAAGTTGTTTTCTGTTGGTGGTGAGCAAACTTGTCCATCAAAAATATAGGATATATTTGTTGTCTTAAGGGATAAGGTGTTACAGGCTTTGGTTTTTCCATTAATGTTTTGAGGTTGGACTTTAGCTCGTTAGCACGTCTAGCTCGTTAGCAAGCTCGTTAGCCCGTCTAGCTCGTTAGCACGTCTAGCTCGTTAGCACGTCTAGCTCGTTAGCCCGTCTAGCTCGTTAGCACGTCTAGCTCGTTAGCACGTAGGACGCACTGATTGGTGTCACCTCGTTAGTCAGTATGTGTTACACCTGTGTTGGCTTGTCCATGTCTTTCAGAGCCCCTCCTAAACCCCACCTGTTTAGTTGTGGTTGTTGTCAGTGACTTTGTTAGTTCCCTCTTCTTTTTAAGTCACATTTTAGATTTTTCTTTGTGGGGAACGTAACAGCAAACAATGTAGTAAAACAAGCTGGTATTTTTTATTGTATGTTGCATCCAATTAATATTTTAATCAATGGCATTTCCTTAAAATGCTCATTAGTTTTTTATCCTCAGTATTTGTTTTTTCCTGTGAAGACATTGCGTTGCATCATGTCTGAAATATACTGTATAATTAAAGCTTGATTTTGCTGATTTGCTTTGAACATATTGTAATACAAATGACTGACCAATCAAGACTCTTGCCAAACCAATGATCTAATGTGTTAAAGCAACACATTTCTTGGTCCATAGTTTTTCCAGCCTGCTGAAGGCGTGGTGGAGCGGTAAACACCACCCCCGGCTCTACCAGGGGCTTGAGGTGGTCTCCCACAGCTCTGCTTATGTCATGTTCTGTGGCCTTGCTGTTCCATTTCTGACTGCCCCTGCAACACAGAAACACATTTAGTCATATTATATAAAACACTCAAAGTAATGGATATGGAGCATCTATGGCCTCAGTTACACCTGGCACCTAAATGCGACTTCTGTCATCCGATCACTCCAAGCTGCATTAGGTTCAGATCTACCAGGATGGGCCTTTGACATAGTCTGGACGCAGTCAGACCACTGAATATGCATAAGCAATGTAAAGAGATGGGGTGAATGAGTGGGGAAAATACATTCTACACAAATTACCTTCATAATAAATCAAATCTTATTGGTCACATACAGGTGTTCAGCAGATGTTATTGCGGGTGTAGTGAAATGCTTGTCCTAGTTCCCACAGTGCAGCAATATCTAACAATTAATATCTAACAATTTCACAACAAATACCTAATACACACAAATCTAAGTAATGGAATAAGAATATATAAATATATGGACGAGCAATGTCAGAGCTGCATAGACAGATACAGTAGAATAGGATAGAATACATAGACAGATACAGTAGAATAGAATACAGTATATACATATGAGATGAGTAATACATAGACAGATACAGTAGAATAGTATAGAATACAGTATATACATATGAGATGAGTAATACATAGACTAAGATACAGTAGAATAGTGTAGAATACAGTATATACATATGAGATGAGTAATGCCAGATATGTAAACATTATTAAAGTGACTAATGATTTCAAGTCTGTGTTTGTAGGCAGCAGCCTCTGTGTTAGTGATGCTATTTAACAGTCTGATGGCCTTGAGATTGAAAAACAGCTTCTGTCTCTCGGTCCCTGCTTTGATGCACCTGTACTGACCTCGCCTTCTGGATGATAGCAGGCTGAACAGGCAGTGGCTCGGGTAATAACAAAGAACAAATGTGTGTGTCTGAGGGGAAATTAACTTTCATACAGCCAAAAGGGGTGAGAAATTACACCAATATGAGTGGACAATTTGAACTAATGTTAATAAACATGGATGATGGAACATATTCCCTTTGCTGACGTGATGGCTATTTAAACCTCTCTAGGGTACGTAGGACGGTAGCCTCCCACCTGGCCAACATCCAGTGAAGTGCAGGGCACCAAATTCAAACTACAGAATTGTAAATATTTAACATTCTTGAAAATACACATGCAATATGTCAAATTTAAGCTTGACTTCTTGTTAATCCAGCCACGGTGTCATATTTCAAAAAAGGCTTTACGGTGAAAGCAAACCATGCGATTATCTGAGGACAGCACCCCATCAAACAAACACAGACAATCATATTTCAGACCGCCCGGCGCGACACAAAACTCAGAAACAACGATATAATTCATGCCTTACCTTTGAAGATCTTCTTTTGTTTGCACTCCAATTTGTCACATAAGCATCACAAATGGTCCTTTTGTTCGACTAATTCCGTCGTTATATCTCCAAAATGTCCATTTATTTGGCGCGTTTGATCCAGAAAAACACCGGTTCCAACTCGCCCAACATGACTACAAAATATTTAATAAGTTACCTGTAATCTTTCTGCAGTGATACTCCATCACATCTGGTTTGCACTTAGTGTGACTATCATTTGTTTTTCAACAGGACAATGACCCAACACACCTCCAGGCTGTGTAAGGGCTATTTGACCAAGAAGGACAGCGATATGTAGCATCAGATGACCTGGCCTCCACAATCACCCGACCTCAACCCAATTGAGATGGTTTGGGATGAGTTGGACCGCAGAGAAGGAAAAGAAGGAAAAGCAGCCAACAAGTGCTCAGCATATGTTGGAACTCCTTCAAGACTGTTGGAAAAGCATTCCTGATGAATTCCTCATGAAGCAGGTTGAGAGAATGCCAATAGTGTTATTGTTGTCACTATTATTGTACAATGTAGAAAATAGTAAAAAAAAAATATGTAAAAAATGGAATAAGTGTGTCCAAAATGTTAGTCCAACTAGTCTCCCACTGTTTAACCAGAATAACATGAGTTGTGTCCTTCAGACTGTTAGTCCATAATAAACTTGTCTCCCACTGTTTAACCAGAATAACATAAATTGTGTCCTTCAGACTGTTAGTCTATAATCAACTAGTCTCTCACTGTTCCC
This sequence comes from Salmo salar, assembly GCF_965601325.2. Lineage (NCBI taxonomy): Eukaryota > Metazoa > Chordata > Actinopteri > Salmoniformes > Salmonidae > Salmo > Salmo salar. Next base: position 2,159,941 of record NW_027675321.1, on the reverse strand, counting down.
ACTGCTGATATTCACAGAGAGTAATTACAAGGATCATATTTCACAATCATTACCACTGCTGATATTCACAGAGAATAATTACAAGGATCATATTTCACAATCATTACCACTGCTGATATTCACAGAGAATAGTTACAAGGATCATATTTCACAATCATTACCACTGCTGATATTCACAGAGAATAATTACAAGGATCATATTTCACAATCATTACCACTGCTGATATTCACAGAGAATAGTTACAAGGATCATATTTCACAATCATTACCACTGCTGATATTCACAGAGAATAATTACAAGGATCATATTTCACAATCATTACCACTGCTGATATTCACAGAGAATAATTACAAGGATCATATTTCACAATCATTACCACTGCTGATATTCACAGAGAATAGTTACAAGGATCATATTTCTCAGTTGCATTGACCTGCAGACATCAGACACCACCTCTCCCTTATGCACATGTGACTGAAATGGAACCAATCACAAAAATCCCTGACACAGCTTTGATGGCCCAATAAAAACGAAACTGCACGTTTCTGCCAGCCAATGGGATAATTCCAGTGCAGTACATGTGTAGAGGGATAATTCCAATTCAGGAAGTTCCTACCGTTTAACTTTTTGTCTGAACATTATAATATACATTTTACTCAACTGCGTTACCCACTCCAGTCAGCAGATGGCGGTGTGGGAATTTAAGGTAATGCTGTTGGTGTGACGTAAAATCTAGTGGACGGAACGCTTCGTTCAACAGCAACAACAGTTAGTCAGCCACCTCGGTAGCTTGCTAGACAAAATAGCCGAACCAATAAAGCTCTTTAGATGCTTTAGGGGATATTAGCCACTGTGTTTTAAACCCACTTCTGTCGTCTAGTTAGTTATCCGATTTAATTTCATATTTACGGTGTTGTTGTTATTATTCAGCTAGCGGGCTGGTTAAGTTAGCATTAGCCTAGCTAGCTAACATCTCCGACCATGCGGTCACTGAGCTACTCTCCTGCTAAAGAAGAGGCCTGCTGGACGGAGAAAGAAGCTCTTGTGAAAGAGGAGGAGAAAGATGTTACAATACAAAAACAAGTGGAGGGTGAGGCTGTTACAGTGAAAGAAGAATTGAAAGACGTTGCAGTAAAAGAAGAGGAAGATGCGTTCAGAGTGAAGGAGGAGGATGTTACTGTGAAAGAAGAGGAGGAAGATGCAGTTTATGGAGTGGAAGAGGGGGAGGGGGAGATGACTGTCACATCGAAAAAGGAAGAAGAGGAGGAATCTGGATATCTGGGCCCGGTTTCCCAAAGGCATGTTAAGGCATCCAATGGTTTTAACGATGAACGGGCCCTGATAAACACTAGTAAGTACTGTCTTAAATACAGAGGCACAAACTCTGCAGTTGTTGAACTGATGTGTGGTGTTAAAGGGGAAATCTGCAATTGCTACATCCATATTGTGACTTTATAATTATTAATTTATAGCCATTGATTCTTGAAGAATATACCACATGCCTCATGAGCTTAGTTCAACTGTTGTACCCCATCAAATAAGCTTTTTTTACTCCAATGTCTAGAAACAATGTAAACCAACACTGTATAGCCTCAACATGGTTAAAACTATAATGTTGATATCATGGATGGTCAGTCCTTGCATCCATAGGTCTGTCTATGAATTTGAAAGTAGTTACATTTCTCCAGACCCATCATCATCTTATAACCAAAACAGTGGTGGAATGACAGCTTGTTGTTGTATGAACTGCAGATTGCTGGGTTGTGTGGGTTTTTTCAACAGTAACAAAATGGCTGCCCAGAGGCTTGGTTTGGTAAACAGCTGAGGGATGGGGGAAGGAGGAGTGTAACCACTCAAATTTATTCATCCAGGATGTCATAATGATAGTTTAACCAGGTTTCTAGGCTATATAGTATATTCTGGAATTCATCCATGATGTCATAATGATAGTTTAACCAGGTTTCTAGGCTATATAGTATATTCTAGAATTCATCCATGATGTCACAATGATAGTTTAACCAGGTTTCTAGGCTATATAGTATATTCTGGAATTCATCCATGATGTCATAATGATAGTTTAACCAGGTTTCTAGGCTATATAGTATATTCTAGAATTCATCCATGATGTCATAATGATAGTTTAACCAGGTTTCTAGGCTATATAGTATATTCTGGAATTCATCCATGATGTCATAATGATAGTTTAACCAGGTTTCTAGGCTATATAGTATATTCTATAACTGCCAGTGTAGATTTCCTTTGGAGGCAAATTATTAGAGCTGTTGATAAGTCATTGTATAATATTCAGCCAATTGTTTTTCATGTCATTACATTAAAGGCAAGACATACCTAGATTCAATTACATTCATGAATTGGTTTGAAACCTTTGTTTTAAACCCTTCTCAAAATTGGTGCCTTGCCGGATTTGTAAAAAAAGGTTTGTCATGAAACTCTATTTTTTTTAAATGTATTTAAATGTAACCTTTATTTAACTATACAAGTCAGTTAACCTCTATGGACTAACATTAGATTATGTCAGCAGAGTACCCAGCCAGAAATAATCAGACACCCATTTTTCAAGCTAGCATATAATGTCACATAAACCCAAACCACAGCTAAATGCAGCACTAACCTTTGATGATCTTCATCAGATGACACCCCTAGGACATTATGTTATACAATACATGCATGTTTTGTTCAATCAAGTTCATATTTATATATCAAAAACCAGCTTTTTACATTAGCATGTGACGTTCAGAACTAGCATAACCCCCGCAAACTTCCGGTGAATTTACTAAATTACTCACGATAAACGTTCACAAAAAACATAATTATTTTAAGAATTATAGATACAGAACTCCTCTATGCACTCGCTATGTCCGATTTTAAAATAGCTTTTCGGTGAAAGCACATTTTGCAATATTCTGAGTACATAGCCCGGCCATCACAGGCTAGCTATTTTGACACCCAGCAAGTTTAGCACTCACCAAAGTCAGATTTACTATAAGAAAAATGTTATTACCTTTGCTGTTCTTCGTCAGAATGCACTCCCAGGACTTCTACTTCAATAACAAATGTTGGTTTGGTTCAAAATAATCCATAGTTATATCCAAATAGCGGCGTTTTGTTCGTGCGTTCAAGACACTATCTGAAAGGTAAATAAGGGTCACGCGCCCGACGCGTTTCGTGACAAAAAAATTCTAAATATTCCATTACCGTACTTCGAAGCATGTCAACCGCTGTTTAAAATCAATTTTTATGCGATTTTTCTCGTAAAAAAGCGATAATATTCCGACCGGGAAACCCTGTATACGCTCAAAGAGAGAGAAAGTAAAAATGGAGTCGCCCCTTGCACGCCCCTCCATTCTCATTGTTCTCAGATCGACCACTTACTGAAGGCGCTAATGTGTTTCAGCCTGGGGCTCCAAAGCCAAGATTCAAATTTCTGGCGCCTTCTGAGAGCCTATGGGAGCGTTAGAAAATGTCACGTCATGCCAGAGATCCCCTGTTTTGGTTAGAGATGATCAAAGAAGGCCATGAAATGGTCAGAGAGAGCGCTTCCTGTTTGGAATCTTCTCAGGTTTCGGCCTGCCAAATGAGTTCTGTTATACTCACAGACACCATTCAAACAGTTTTAGAAACTTTGGAGTGTTTTCTATCCAAAGCTAATAATTATATGCATGTTCTAGTTTCTGGGCAGGAGTAATAATCAGATTAAATTGGGTACGTTTTTTTATCCGGCCGTGCAAATACTGCCCCCTATCCCCAACAGGTTAACAACACCCAAATGGATAACGCTGTTCTTAATACTGTAGCAAACATTATATTAAGCAGGACATTCAAGCGAGCCTTACAATTATAATCCAAAGTAGTGTGAAATGAACTCATAAGCAACCTGGTAATGGAGGTTACTCCCCTGAGTTTCCCCCATTCACATTCAGAATACATTGTGAAAAACTAAAATCTTTGCTCACCATTTTTGCTCCAGGCAGATATACTACATCCATAACTAGTGGTTTCCTCATTAGCAGGGAGGAGTTTCTGCAATCAAATTGCATGTGCATCGCCCTCATGCCACAATTTTAGGAAACACAGAAAGGGCCCTACATTGGAGACCAATTAGTCATCTGGCACAGTGCTTAAGAGTTTCAACAACATGAATAACTTATCTCTAGCCTACAATCATCGATGTTACTACTAATGTGAAAACAAGACAAATATGACTGTTCTTGCTCATTTTAAGACAATTGTCAAGTAATTTTAACGTTCATTACAGACGTCAATTGTTGTACAACATCATGGCAACGCTGTTGGCATCACCTTTTACAGTGGATTACCGCTGTTGTGGGCCATTAACCATCTGTCTGACTTTGTCATTCACACAGGAGAGAGACGGGACTATCGTGGATCCTCTGGGGAGCCTCAACAACATCATGATGCTGAAGAGGCAGAGAAGAGTCTCTCCAGATCAGAACACCTCAAGAAACACCTGCAGAGACCCACAGGGAAGAGAACTCACTGCTGCTCTGACTGTGGGAAGAGATTCACCTCATCAACAGGCATTCAAATTCATCAGAGAATCCACACAGGAGAGAAACCTTACGGCTGTGATCAATGTGGGAAGAGTTATAATTCATCTAGCAATCTTATTGTACACCAAAGAACACACACAGGAGAGAAACCTTATAGCTGTGGTCAATGTGGGAAGAGTTTTACTGAGTCAGGCAAACTGAAATCACACCAGAGAACACACACAGGAGAGAAACCTTATAGCTGTGGTCAATGTGGGAAGAGTTTTACTCAGTCAAGCAACCTGATATCACACCAGAGAACACACACAGGAGAGAAACCTTATAGCTGTGGTCAATGTGGGAAGAGTTTTACTCAGTCAAGCAACCTGATATCACACCAGAGAACACACACTGGAGAGAAACCTTTTATCTGTGGTCAATGTGGTAAGAGTTTTACTACATCTGGCTCTCTGACTGAACACCAGAGAACACACACAGGAGAGAATCCTTGCTGTAATCAATGTGGGAAGAGTTTTACTACATCTAGCTATCTAGCAATACACCAGAGAACACACACAGGAGAGAAACCTTGCTGTAATCAATGTGGGAAGAGTTTTTCTACATCTGGCTATCTATCAATACACCAGAGAACACACACAGGAGAGAAACCTTGCTGTAATCAATGTGGGAAGAGTTTTTCTACATCTGGCTATCTATCAATACACCAGAGAACACACACAGGAGAGAAACCTTGCTGTAATCAATGTGGGAAGAGTTTTACTACATCTGGCTCTCTGACTCGACACCAGAGAACACACACAGGAGAGAAACTTTATAGCTGTGATCTATGTTGGAAGAGATACTCTGATAAAAGATCTCTGATCAAACATCAGAAAATACATACATGAAGGAGTTGTTTCATGACATCAATGAAAAAATGTCAATGTTTTTAACATTGTAGTAGGAGTATTTTTGGGAATTTCACAATTTAGAACCCTAAACGTTTGCCCCATTCAATTGATTTCAGCGTGATATGGATATTAGCCTTGGGAAAAATCCAGGCTCTGAATTGAAAGAGTTACTATTTATGTGATTTAACAAAAAGTACTAACAAAAAAAGAGTTGTGTTACACTTACCATGTTGGTGACCCACTTGAATCAAAATGCAACACTTCAAAATGTAGCGAGCTGTTTTCTACCAGTTGTCCTCTAACCAGGGATGTACACATTATTCCCAGATTCCGTGTGCTTTTTGAGCTGTTAGTTTAACAGGACGTGCAACCTCATCTCCCTTCTGTCACACAAATGATTTTAGCATGATATCAATGAGTTATGACAAATAAGTGTTGTGTTCCTTTGTTTAGCGACCCCTAAATTTAAATGCATCACTCCAAAATGTAGCTGACTGTCTTCTGCAGGTTGTCCTCTAACCAGTGAGGTAAAATATATCTCCCATTTCCATGTGTTTTTTTTGGTTGTGCCAAAAACGCTATTTTGACAAGTAGCAATAAATCACTGATATCCATTAGGGGGGAAATCAGGTTGTACGTGCTGTTGAAACTAACATAACTAAAAAAACACATGGAAATGGGAGATATATTTTACCTCACTGGTTAGAGGACAACCTGCAGAAGACAGTCAACTACATTTTGGAGTGATGCATTTAAATGTAGGGGTCGCTAAACAAAGGAACACAAAACTTATTTGTCATCACTCATCGATATCGTTTTCAATTTATCACAAACTGTTTCTGCATTTGGACTATTGATTTGGACACGTTAAAACTGTGACATTGGGGATATCCCACCTAGCAAAATGTAATTGAAACTAAGACTATGCCCGACGTACAATATAAGTTTGTTTTTAGTTGAAAAGAAAACTATTTAATTTCAATGTACTTGCAGCTTATACACATGGATGTCTATAATACATTTTATTAACAATCCTAATAAATTGAGTGCTCCAGTCAACACCTTTAGTTGCTCCACCTTGTGGGTTTTTCTTCTGTTTGCCTCTTCTTGGGCAGATTTAGTGGGTCTCATGGTGGGTGTCTTTTATGTCCCAGTTGTTGTTACTAGTCAACTTTCAGTGGACACTGAGAGCAAAACTGCAAGATTATGTTATAATACTTTTATTGCATCAAATGGTTGTTTTATGCAACAGAATAGAGGGTTCTTATAACTATTGTGTCTGTGTTCTACTGAGGATGGGCCTCTGGGAGAAAACACTGTCAGGAGATTTACAATGTCTTTTGGGTGATAAAACCTAAAGAGACCGCATTCCAGAACATGAGTTAATGTTTCTGTTCTATATGGTACCAGGGAGCGATGACCCCAGGGCCAGACCCTGGTCTCTACACAAAGAGTACTGTTTTTACAGCAGATACTGTCTGCTGAGAATTATAAGTATCTTTCATACAAATCTTAACCTTGTGACCCGTTCTATACATCTGTTGTTGGTCATGTAGGTTGAAAGGGCTATAAAAGACCTTTGTACTTTTGTCCCCTGGGTCCACCAGCCATCATTATTGTAGGGCACTCAATTGATTCACTTTATATGTGTACGTTATATTGACCTGCTCCCTTATAAGTGAATAAAGATTTAGTTTAAGAATAACTCTGACTTGTGATAAGTTTGTCTCTCCTCAATTGATATTAAAGAAAATAACAACCACATTTGGGGATGTGAATCTTGACTTGGTGACCGCTCCTGGTGACCTGGGTAAATGATGCACGAGGGATCTCAGGGAGACCACACTGCGGGAACGGGGCAAATGGACCCACCTTTGTTCTGAGAGGCAGCCAGCCGAGTGGATACCACATCTCAAATGTAGTTTTAAGAAAGAGGTGAGCGAAACAGGCAAAGTGGAGTTTTTAGAAAAGAGTGTGTATTCCTGTGTGGAGGTGTAAACAGGGCCCAGTCAGTAGGCTCTGAGGCTGTCAGCTATCTATGAACTGGATGAAAACTAGAATCTGTGTTTACTAGTTAAGACCATTTATGGTATAGTATGGTGCACCTGTAATTTTTTTAAACCTGGACACCATTTTAGAAGTATTGAAAGATGTAAATGTATGAGTTGCATTATCCTAGGAACTAACCATTAGATAGAAATGTGGAAATATTCCTGCAGGTTAAAATATTGTTGAAAAACAACTAATTGATTAGGTATGTTTGGGAATAGCATTGTGTGACTGTGGAAATGAGTCTTAAACCCGTTAGGGCTACCCCCCCACTTCTCTTAATTTCCGCCTGAAGACATACCCAAATCTAACTGTCTGTAGCTCAGGCCCAGTAGCAAGGATATGCATTTTCTTGGTTTCATTTGAGAGGAAACACTCTGAAGTTTGTGGAAATGTGAATTGAATGTAGGAGAATATAACACAATAGATCTGGTAGAAGAAAATACAAGGAAACAAACATACGTTTTCTGGTTTCTATTGTTGTTGCACCATCTTTCAACTGAAAAGGAACAGCCAAACATTCAGATAGGATGCTGGGGATAATTTCTATGCAGAATGTAAGAGGGCAACAGTATCTGAGAAAAGTTTGCTCACCACCAAAAGAAAACAACTTCCATTTCACATAATCAACTACAATGCTTCACCTTCACCAATATAAACATGGTGTCTACTGGCTTTCAACAATTAAAAACAAGAAAAAAACACGTATTTCTAAATAATAATATACAATAGTACTATTTTTTTCTCCTTTTTCTGTCTATAGAATCCTAAAACTCACTAGCTTCTAGAACTCTCGTCTTCCTAAAACTCACTAGCTTCTAGAACACTCGTCTTCCTAAAACTCACTAGCTTCTAGAACACTCGTCTTCCTAAAACTCACTAGCTTCTAGAACTCTCGTCTTCCTAAAACTCACTAGCTTCTAGAACTCTCGTCCCCTTGGAACGAGCCCAAACAAAAATCATCTCAAATACGGAAAAACATGCCGTATAACAAAACTCAAATCAAATTGTACTGCGCCGAATACAACAGGTGTAGACCTGTAGACCTAACAGTGAAATGCTGACTTACGAGCCCCTAACCAACAGTGCAGTTTCAAAAACATACAGAAAAGAATAAGAGATAAAACTCATCTCCAACACGGAAAAACGTGTCAAAATAATATGTGATCCATGGTAACACACTGGCTAAACGCAAAACACAAATCTTTTTGACTGCCCACCCTTGAGACAATCAGCAACCAAGTTGTCCTTACCACGGACATGTCTGATTTCAAGAGGAAACTCCTGCAATATCCATAGTAACTTTCCACCTCACTGCAGAGCTTCTCTCTCTTTTCAGGGTTCACTAGATAGGCATGTTGTTGGATCGGGGCCCAGTCCCCAATGTCATGCTCTAGTACATTTGGGTTGGCACATCTGAGAATGAACCCTGATATTCTAAAAGCAGGGCAACAATGTCAATATAATTGTACCAAAAAATTGTCTGTTGGTTGCATAAATAATTATGATTACTAAATGTTACATGAAATGAAAATATGAAATAGCCCCAATGTCAAAACACAGTTTTAACGTGTCCAAATCAATAACCAATATGCAGAAACAGTTTGGGATAAAGTGAAAACCTAAACATAAAATGTGCTATATACACAAACATCTGCCACAATAATCATATTACTTGTAATTTTTTTAAACAAGCACCTTGTTTTGACAAGTAGCAATAAATCACTGATATCCATTAGGGGGGAAATCAGGTTGTTCGTGATGTTGAAACTAACACAACTAAAAAAACACATGGAAATGGGAGATATCTTTTACCTCACTGGTTAGAGGACAACCTGCAGAAGACAGTCAGCTACATTTTGGAATGATACATTTAAATTTAGGGGTCGCTAAACAAAGGAACACTTACTTGTCATAACTCATCGATGTCATAACTCATCGATATCATGTTGAAATCAATTGCGCGAGAGGAGGGAGATGAGGTTGCACGTCCTGTTAAAACTAACAGCTCCAAAACCACACGGAATCTGGGAATAATGTGTACATCACTGGTTAGAGGACAATTTGTAGAAAACAGCTCGCTACATTTTGATTCAAGTGGGTCACCAATGCTGTAAATGTAACACAGCTCTTTTTTTATTAGTCACTTTTTGTTATATCACATAAATAGTAACTCTTCCATTTCAGAGCCTGGATTTTCCCCCTGAGGCTAATATCCATATCATGTTGAAATCAATAGAACAGGGGACAAACGTTTAGGGTTCTACATTGTGACATCATTAAAATATATTGATATCATTTAACAACTCCTTCATGTATTTTCTGATATTTGATCAGAGGTCTTTTATCAGATTATCTCTGGTCACAGCTATAAGATTTCTCTCCTGTCTGTGTTCTCTTGTGTACTGTCAGCTCTCCAGATCGACCAAAACTCTTCCCACATTGATTACAGCTAAAAGGTTTCTCTCCTGTGTGTATTCTCTGGTGCACTGTCAGAGAGCCAGACCTACTAAAACTCTTCCCACATTGATCACAGCTATAACGTTTCTCTCCTGTGTGTGTTCTCTGGTGCACTGTCAAACCTCCAGATCGACCAAAACGCTTCCCACACTGATCACAGATATAAGATTTCTCTCCTGTGTGTGTTCTTTGGTGTAATGTCAGCTGGCCAGATTGAACAAAACTCTTCCCACATTGAGTACAGCTATAAGGTTTCTCCCCTGTGTGAATTATCTGATGAATTTTAATGCCTGATGAGGTGAATCTCTTCCCACAGTCAGAGCAGCAGTGAGTTCTCTTCCCTGTGGATCTCTGCAGGTGTTTCTTGAGGTGTTCTGATCTGGAGAGACTCTTCTCTGCCTCGTCAGCATCATGAGGTTGTTGAGGCTCCCCAGAGGATCCAAGATAGTCCCGTCTCTCTCCTGTGTGAATGACAAAGTCAGACAGATGGTTAATGGCCCACAACAGCGGTAATCCACTGTAAAAGGTGATGCCAACAGCGGAGCCATGATGTTGGACAACAATTGATATCTGTAATGAATGTTAACATGATTTAACAATTGTCTTAAAATGAGCAAGAACATTCATATTTTGTCTTATTTTCACATTAGTAGTAACATCTAAGATTGTAGGCTAGAAATAAGTTATTCATGTTGTTGAAACTCTAAGCAGTGTGCCAGACGACTTTTGGTCTCCAATATAGGCCCCTTTCTGTGTTTGCTAAAATTGCGGGACGAGGGCAATTTGATTGCAGAAACTCCTCCCTGCTAATGAGGAAACCGATAGTTATGGATGTACTATATCCGCCTGGAGCAAAAATGGTGAGCAAAGATTTTAGTTTTTCACAATGTATTCTGAATGTGAATGGGGGAAATTCAGGGGAGTAACCTCCATTTCCAGGTTGATGATGAGTTCATTTCACACTACTTTGGATTATAATTGTAAGGATATTTGAATGTCCTGTTTAATATAATGCTTGCTAAAGCATTAAGAATTATGTGTAATTATTGAAGAACTGCGTTAATGACAGTATCCATTTGGGTGTTGTCAATAAAGTTAAGATTTTATTTATTTATTTAACCAGGTAGGCCAGTTGAGAACAAGTTCTCATTTACAACTGTGACCTGGCCAAGATAAAGCAAAGCAGTGCGACAAAAAAACAACAGAGTTACACGTGGGAAAAACAAACGTACAGTCAATAACACAATAGAAAAATCTACATACAATGTGTGCAAATGGAGTACGGAGGTAAGGCAATAAATAGGCCATAGTAGCGAAATAATTACAATTTAGCAAATTAACACTGGAGAGATAGATGTGCAGATGATGATGTGCAAGTAGAAATACTGGTGTGCAAAAGAGCAAAAAAATATAAATAAAAACATGGGGATGAGGTAGGCAGTTGGATGGGCTATTTACAGATGGGCTGTGTACAGCTGCAGCGATCGGTAAGCTGCTCAGATAGCTGATGCTTAAAGTTAGTGAGGGAGATATATGTCTCCAACTTCAGCGATTTTTGCAATTCGTTCCAGTCATTGGCAGCAGAGAACTGGAAGGAAATGCGGCCAAAGTAGGTGTTGGCTTTGGGGATGACCAGTGAGATATACCTCCTGGAGCGCGTGCTATGGGTGGGTGTTGCTATGGTGACCAGTGAGCTGAGTTAAGGCGGAGCTTTACATAGCAAAGACTTATAGATGACCTGGAGCCAGTGGGTTTGGCGACGAATATGTAGCGAGGGCCAGCCGACGAGAGCGTACAGGTCGCAGTGGTGGGTGGTATATGGGGCATTGGTGACAAAACGGATGGCACTGTGATAGACTGCATCCAGTTTGCTGAGTAGAGTGTTGGAGGCTATTTTGAAAATGACATCGCCGAAGTTAACCTCTATGGGCTTTTTACATGCTAATGTAAAAAGCTGGTTTTTGATATAAATATGAACTTGATTGAACAAAACATGCATGTATTGTATAACATAATGTCCTAGGAGTGTCATCTGATGAAGATCATCAAAGGTTAGTGCTGCATTTAGCTGTGGTTTTGGTTTTTGTGACATATCAAACGCTGTTTAAAATCAATTTTTATGCTACTTTTCTCGTAAAATAGCGATAATATTACAACCGGGCAACGTTGTATTCATTCAAAGGCTGAAAGAAAAAAAAATTGAATTCTCGTGAACGCGCATCTCAGTCTCACTGTCCCCAGGCTGACTGATCACAAACAGAGCTGCTGTACTTTGCCCAGAGACAGCAGACACCCCATTCCACTTTCTGGTGGCTTTAGAGAGCAAATGGAAGCCTTAGAAAGTGTCACGTTACAGCACAGATGCTGTAATGTCGATAGAGATGCAGAAGGACAACAAATTATCAGACAGGGCCTTCCTGTATGGAATCTTCTCAGGTTTTTGCCTGCCATATGAGTTCTGTTATACTCACAGACACCATTCAAACAGTTTTAGAAACTTTAGAGTGTTTTCTATCCAAATCTACTAATTATATGCATATTCTAGTTTCTGGGCAGGAGTAGTAACCAGATTAAATCGGGTACGTTTTTTATCCGGACGTGAAAATACTGCCCCCTATCCCAAACAGGGTAAACTATCATTATAACATCATGGATGAATTCTAGAATATACTATATAGCCTAGAAACCTGGTTAAACTATCATTATGACATCATGGATGAATTCTAGAATATACTATATAGCCTAGAAACCTGGTTAAACTATCATTATGACATCATGGATGGCCAGTCTTTGTATTTATAGTGTAGTGAATTCAGGGGGAGGCCCTGAGCTGAACTCAAACCTGGGTCCAGTGACTGTCAAGCCAACACCTTATAACTGTTACGCCATGATTATCTGAACTTCTTGACGAGGTCCCTATGAATTTGAGAGTGGTTACACTTCTCCTTCCCCCATCCCTCAGCTGTTTACCAAACCAAGTCTCTGGGCAGCCATTTTGTTTCTGTTTAAAAACTAGGTTGTCCCTTTAAAAAAGCCACACAATCTATCAACCAATCTGCAGTCCAAACAATAACAAAGCTGTAATTCCACCACTGTTTTGGTAATAAGATGATGGGTCTGGAGAAATGTAACTACTCTCAAATTCATAGACAGACCTATGGATGCAAGGACTGACCATCCATGATATCAACATTATAGTTTTAACCATGTTGAGGCTATACAGTGTTGATTTACATTATTTCTAAACATTGGAGTAAAAAAAATCTTATTTGGGGTTCTGATGGGGTACAACAGTTGAACTAAACTCATGAGGCATGTGTTATATTCTTCAAGAATCAATGGCTATAAATTAATAATTATAAAGTCACAATATGGATGTAGCAATTGCATATTTCCCCTTTAACACCACACATCAGTTCAACAACTGCAGAGTTTGTGCCTCTGTATTTAAGACAGTACTTACTAGTGTTTATCAGGGCCCGTTCATTGTTAAAACCATTGGATGCCTTAACATGCCTTTGGGAAACCGGGCCCAGATATCCAGTTTCCTCCTCTTCTTCCTTTTTCGATGTGACAGTCATCTCCCCCTCCTCCTCTTCCACTCCATAAACTGCATCTTCCTCCTCTTCTTTTACTGTAACATCCTCCTCCTCTTTCACTCTGAACGCGTCTTCCTCTTCTTTCACTGTAACGTCTTTCTCTTCTTCTTTCACTGTAACAGCCTCACCCTCTACTTGTTTTTGTATTGTAACATCTTTCTCTTCCCCCTCCTCTTTGACGAGAGCTTCTTTCTCCGTCCAGCAGACCTCCTCTTTAACAGAAGAGTAGCTCAGTGAACGCATGGTCGGAGATGTTAGCTAGGCTAATGCTAACTTAACCAGCCCGCTAGCTGAATAATAACAACAACACCGTAAATATGAAATTAAAACGGATAAGTAACTAGACGACAGAAGTGGGTTTAAAACACAGTGGCTAATATACACGAACGAGTCTAAAGAGCTTTATTGGTTCGGCTATTTTGTCTAGCAAGCTACCGAGGTGTCTGACTAACTGTTGCTGCTGTTGAAAGAAGCGTTCCGTCCACTACATTATACGTCACACTAACAGCATTACCTTAAATTCCCACACCGCCATCTGCTGACTGGAGTGGGTAACGCAGTTGAGTAAAATGTATATTATAATGTTCAGACAAAAAGTTAAACGGTAGGAACTTCCTGAATTGGAATTACCCCTCTACACATGTACTGCACTGGAATTATCCCATTGGCTGGCAGAAACGTGCAGTTTCGTTTTTATTGGGCCATCAAAGCTGTGTCAGGGATTTTTGTGATTGGTTCCATTTCAGTCACATGTGCATAAGGGAGAGGTGGTGTCTGATGTCTGCAGGTCAATGCAACTGAGAAATATGATCCTTGTAACTATTCTCTGTGAATATCAGCAGTGGGAATGATTGTGAAATATGATCCTTGTAACTATTCTCTGTGAATATCAGCAGTGGTAATGATTGTGAAATATGATCCTTGTAATTATTCTCTGTGAATATCAGCAGTGGTAATGATTGTGAAATATGATCCTTGTAATTATTCTCTGTGAATATCAGCAGTGGGAATGATTGTGAAATATGATCCTTGTAATTATTCTCTGTGAATATCAGCAGTGGTAATGATTGTGAAATATGATCCTTGTAATTATTCTCTGTGAATATCAGCAGTGGTAATGATTGTGAAACATGATCCTTGTAATTATTCTCTGTGAATATCAGCAGTGGTAATGATTGTGAAATATGATCCTTGTAATTATTCTCTGTGAATATCAGCAGTGGTAATGATTGTGAAATATGATCCTTGTAATTATTCTCTGTGAATATCAGCAGTGGGAATGATTGTGAAATATGATCCTTGTAATTATTCTCTGTGAATATCAGCAGTGGTAATGATTGTGAAATATTTAGTTCATTTCATCAGAGCAACATGATAATTAATGATTTCTGAACAACCATTTTTTATTTAATGTCTATTAAGAATATCTGATCAACTTTATTTCACTTGGTGATGTTTCATTATAGAGAACATGACATAACAATAC
The DNA here is from genome assembly GCF_965601325.2 of Salmo salar. Lineage (NCBI taxonomy): Eukaryota > Metazoa > Chordata > Actinopteri > Salmoniformes > Salmonidae > Salmo > Salmo salar. The sequence continues at coordinate 2,144,924 of NW_027675321.1, read as the reverse complement.
ATGACATCTACAGTGGTGATGTTTCATTATAGAGAACATAACATGACATCTACAGTGGTGATGTTTCATTATAGAGAACATAACATAACAATACATGACATCTACAGTGGTGATGTTTCATTATAGAGAACATAACATGACAATACATGACATCTACAGTGGTGATGTTTCATTATAGAGAACATGACAATATATGACATCTACAGTGGTGATGTTTCATTATAGAGAACATAACAATACATGACATCTACAGTGGTGATGTTTCATTATAGAGAACATAACAATACATGACATCTACAGTGGTGATGTTTCATTATAGAGAACATAACAATACATGACATCTACAGTGGTGATGTTTCATTATAGAGAACATAACAATACATGACATCTACAGTGGTGATGTTTCATTATAGAGAACATAACATAACAATACATGACATCTACAGTGGTGATGTTTCATTATAGAGAACATAACATGACAATACATGACATCTACAGTGGTGATGTTTCATTATAGAGAACATGACAATACATGACATCTACAGTGGTGATGTTTCATTATAGAGAACATGACATAACAATACATGACATCTACAGTGGTGATGTTTCATTATAGAGAACATGACATGACAATACATGACATCTACAGTGGTGATGTTTCATTATAGAGAACATAACAATACATGACATCTACAGTGGTGATGTTTCATTATAGAGAACATAACATAACAATACATGACATCTACAGTGGTGATGTTTCATTATAGAGAACATGACATAACAATACATGACATCTACAGTGGTGATGTTTCATTATAGAGAACATGACATGACAATACATGACATCTACAGTGGTGATGTTTCATTATAGAGAACATAACAATACATGACATCTACAGTGGTGATGTTTCATTATAGAGAACATAACATGACAATACATGACATCTACAGTGGTGATGTTTCATTATAGAGAACATGACAATACATGACATCTACAGTGGTGATGTTTCATTATAGAGAACATGACATAACAATACATGACATCTACAGTGGTGATGTTTCATTATAGAGAACATAACATAACAATACATGACATCTACAGTGGTGATGTTTCATTATAGAGAACATAACATAACAATACATGACATCTACAGTGGTGATGTTTCATTATAGAGAACATAACATGACAATACATGACATCTACAGTGGTGATGTTTCATTATAGAGAACATAACATAACAATACATGACATCTACAGTGGTGATGTTTCATTATAGAGAACATAACAATACATGACATCTACAGTGGTGATGTTTCATTATAGAGAACATAACATAACAATACATGACATCTACAGTGGTGATGTTTCATTATAGAGAACATAACAATACATGACATCTACAGTGGTGATGTTTCATTATAGAGAACATGACATAACAATACATGACATCTACAGTGGTGATGTTTCATTATAGAGAACATAACATGACAATACATGACATCTACAGTGGTGATGTTTCATTATAGAGAACATAACAATACATGACATCTACAGTGGTGATGTTTCATTATAGAGAACATAACATGACAATACATGACATCTACAGTGGTGATGTTTCATTATAGAGAACATGACAATACATGACATCTACAGTGGTGATGTTTCATTATAGAGAACATAACAATACATGACATCTACAGTGGTGATGTTTCATTATAGAGAACATAACAATACATGACATCTACAGTGGTGATGTTTCATTATAGAGAACATAACATGACAATACATGACATCTACAGTGGTGATGTTTCATTATAGAGAACATAACATGACAATACATGACATCTACAGTGGTGATGTTTCATTATAGAGAACATGACATAACAATACATGACATCTACAGTGGTGATGTTTCATTATAGAGAACATAACATGACAATACATGACATCTACAGTGGTGATGTTTCATTATAGAGAACATGACATAACAATACATGACATCTACAGTGGTGATGTTTCATTATAGAGAACATAACAATACATGACATCTACAGTGGTGATGTTTCATTATAGAGAACATAACATGACAATACATGACATCTACAGTGGTGATGTTTCATTATAGAGAACATAACATAACAATACATGACATCTACAGTGGTGATGTTTCATTATAGAGAACATAACAATACATGACATCTACAGTGGTGATGTTTCATTATAGAGAACATAACATGACAATACATGACATCTACAGTGGTGATGTTTCATTATAGAGAACATAACATAACAATACATGACATCTACAGTGGTGATGTTTCATTATAGAGAACATGACATAACAATACATGACATCTACAGTGGTGATGTTTCATTATAGAGAACATGACAATACATGACATCTACAGTGGTGATGTTTCATTATAGAGAACATAACATAACAATACATGACATCTACAGTGGTGATGTTTCATTATAGAGAACATAACATAACAATACATGACATCTACAGTGGTGATGTTTCATTATAGAGAACATAACATAACAATACATGACATCTACAGTGGTGATGTTTCATTATAGAGAACATGACATAACAATACATGACATCTACAGTGGTGATGTTTCATTATAGAGAACATAACAATACATGACATCTACAGTGGTGATGTTTCATTATAGAGAACATGACATAACAATACATGACATCTACAGTGGTGATGTTTCATTATAGAGAACATGACATAACAATACATGACATCTACAGTGGTGATGTTTCATTATAGAGAACATAACATAACAATACATGACATCTACAGTGGTGATGTTTCATTATAGAGAACATAACATAACAATACATGACATCTACAGTGGTGATGTTTCATTATAGAGAACATGACAATACATGACATCTACAGTGGTGATGTGTCATTATAGAGAACATGACATAACAATACATGACATCTACAGTGGTGATGTTTCATTATAGAGAACATGACATGACAATACATGACATCTACAGTGGTGATGTTTCATTATAGAGAACATAACATAACAATACATGACATCTACAGTGGTGATGTTTCATTATAGAGAACATGACAATACATGACATCTACAGTGGTGATGTTTCATTATAGAGAACATAACAATACATGACATATACAGTGGTGATGTTTCATTATAGAGAACATAACATAACAATACATGACATCTACAGTGGTGATGATTCATTATAGAGAACATGACATAACAATACATGACATCTACAGTGGTGATGTTTCATTATAGAGAACATGACATGACAATACATGACATCTACAGTGGTGATGTTTCATTATAGAGAACATAACATAACAATACATGACATCTACAGTGGTGATGTTTCATTATAGAGAACATGACAATACATGACATCTACAGTGGTGATGTTTCATTATAGAGAACATAACATAACAATACATGACATCTACAGTGGTGATGTTTCATTATAGAGAACATAACATAACAATACATGACATCTACAGTGGTGATGTTTCATTATAGAGAACATAACATGACAATACATGACATCTACAGTGGTGATGTTTCATTATAGAGAACATAACAATACATGACATCTACAGTGGTGATGTTTCATTATAGAGAACATAACATAACAATACATGACATCTACAGTGGTGATGTTTCATTATAGAGAACATGACAATACAATACATGACATCTACAGTGGTGATGTTTCATTATAGAGAACATGACAATACATGACATCTACAGTGGTGATGTTTCATTATAGAGAACATAACATAACAATACATGACATCTACAGTGGTGATGTTTCATTATAGAGAACATGACATAACAATACATGACATCTACAGTGGTGATGTTTCATTATAGAGAACATGACATAACAATACATGACATCTACAGTGGTGATGTTTCATTATAGAGAACATGACATGACAATACATGACATCTACAGTGGTGATGTTTCATTATAGAGAACATAACAATACATGACATCTACAGTGGTGATGTTTCATTATAGAGAACATAACATGACAATACATGACATCTACAGTGGTGATGTTTCATTATAGAGAACATGACATAACAATACATGACATCTACAGTGGTGATGTTTCATTATAGAGAACATAACATAACAATACATGACATCTACAGTGGTGATGTTTCATTATAGAGAACATGACATGACAATACATGACATCTACAGTGGTGATGTTTCATTATAGAGAACATAACATGACAATACATGACATCTACAGTGGTGATGTTTCATTATAGAGAACATAACAATACATGACATCTACAGTGGTGATGTTTCATTATAGAGAACATAACATAACAATACATGACATCTACAGTGGTGATGTTTCATTATAGAGAACATAACATGACAATACATGACATCTACAGTGGTGATGTTTCATTATAGAGAACATAACATAACAATACATGACATCTACAGTGGTGATGTTTCATTATAGAGAACATAACAATACATGACATCTACAGTGGTGATGTTTCATTATAGAGAACATAACATGACAATACATGACATCTACAGTGGTGATGTTTCATTATAGAGAACATAACATAACAATACATGACATCTACAGTGGTGATGTTTCATTATAGAGAACATAACATGACAATACATGACATCTACAGTGGTGATGTTTCATTATAGAGAACATGACAATACATGACATCTAAGTAGCTGAATATGATTATGGACTAACACTTTGAAGGACACAACTCATGTTGTTCTGGTTAAACAGTGGGGATTTTTTTTACAATTAGGAAATAATATGTCATGTTTTACTCGTACCTCAGCCAGCATTGTGAATGGTTAGGAAATAATATGTCATGTTTTACTAGTACCTCAGCCAGCATTGTGAATGGTTAGGAAATAATATGTCATGTTTTACTAGTACCTCAGCCAGCATTGTGAATGGTTAGGAAATAATATGTCATGTTTTACTCGTACCTCAGCCAGCATTGTGAATGGTTAGGAAATAATATGTCATGTTTTACTCGTACCTCAGCCAGCATTGTGAATGGTTAGGAAATAATATGTCATGTTTTACTCGTACCTCAGCCAGCATTGTGAATGGTTAGGAAATAATATGTCATGTTTTACTCGTACCTCAGCCAGCATTGTGAATGGTTAGGAAATAATATGTCATGTTTTACTCGTACCTCAGCCAGCATTGTGAATGGTTAGGAAATAATATGTCATGTTTTACTCGTACCTCAGCCAGCATTGTGAATGGTTAGGAAATAATATGTCATGTTTTACTCGTACCTCAGCCAGCATTGTGAATGGTTAGGAAATAATATGTCATGTTTTACTAGTACCTCAGCCAGCATTGTGAATGGTTAGGAAATAATATGTCATGTTTTACTCGTACCTCAGCCAGCATTGTGAATGGTTAGGAAATAATATGTCATGTTTTACTCGTACCTCAGCCAGCATTGTGAATGGTTAGGAAATAATATGTCATGTTTTACTAGTACCTCAGCCAGCATTGTGAATGGTTAGGAAATAATATGTCATGTTTTACTCGTACCTCAGCCAGCATTGTGAATGGTTAGGAAATAATATGTCATGTTTTACTAGTACCTCAGCCAGCATTGTGAATGGTTAGGAAATAATATGTCATGTTTTACTCGTACCTCAGCCAGCATTGTGAATGGTTAGGAAATAATATGTCATGTTTTACTAGTACCTCAGCCAGCATTGTGAATGGTTAGGAAATAATATGTCATGTTTTACTAGTACCTCAGCCAGCATTGTGAATGGTTAGGAAATAATATGTCATGTTTTACTCGTACCTCAGCCAGCATTGTGAATGGTTAGGAAATAATATGTCATGTTTTACTAGTACCTCAGCCAGCATTGTGAATGGTGTCTGAGGCGATGACATACTAGACCATGGCAGTAAATCTAATACTTTGGTGTTTTTAGTCATGCATGAAAGGTCTGGGGTGGTTCTGTGGTTATAAGTTACTGACCTTGGAATACATTTCTGGCCATGCTGGCAGGGTCTGAATCAAACCCAATGTCCACCTGGTACACTGGCGGGGTCTGAATCAAACCCAATGTCCACCTTGTACACTGGCAGGGTCTGAATCAACCCAATGTCTACCTGGTACACTGGCAGGGTCTGAATCAACCCAATGTCCACCTGGTACACTGGCAGGGTCTGAATCAAACCCAATGTCCACCTGGTACACTGGCAGGGTCTGAATCAACCCAATGTCCACCTGGTACACTGGCAGGGTCTGAATCAAACCCAATGTCCACCTGGTACACTGACAGGGTCTGAATCAACCCAATGTCCACCTGGTACACTGACAGGGTCTGAATCAAACCCAATGTTAAGGGGAGGGTAGATTGGTCAAGAGGGTGATGATTATTGTTGTTCTACTGCCTGATTGTTATGCAACAACACTGTTTACAAAAGCTTTGTTAAAGAACAAGTTGTTGTTTGTGTCGCACTGCTTTGCTTTATCTTGGCCAGGTCGCAGATGTAAATGAGAACTTGTTCTCAACTGGCCTACCTGGTTAAATAAAGGTGAATTTGTTTAATTTTTTTGTTTCTTAATTTTTTTACAACATTAACAATGTCTACACTGTATTTCTGATAAATTGTATTATTATTTTAATGGATGAAAAATGTGCTTTCTTTAAAAAACAAGGACATTTCTAAGTGACCCCAAACTTTTGAACGTTAGTATATATCTACATGATGTATTGTTACACCATGTAGGAGCAGTATAGACCTAGTCTGTTCATTATATACATCTACATGATGTATTGTTACACCATGTAGGAGCAGTATAGACCTAGTCTGTTCATTATATACATCTACATGATGTATTGTTACACCATATAGGAGCAGTATAGACCTAGTCTGTTCATTATATACATCTACATGATGTATTGTTACACCATGTAGGAGCAGTATAGACCTAGTCTGTTCATTATATACATCTACATGATGTATTGTTACACCATGTAGGAGCAGTATAGACCTAGTCTGTTCATTATATACATCTACATGATGTATTGTTACACCATGTAGGAGCAGTATAGACCTAGTCTGTTCATTATATACATCTACATGATGTATTGTTAGTCCATGTAGGAGCAGTATAGACCTAGTATGTTCATTATATACATCTACATGATGTATTGTTACACCATGTAGGAGCAGTATAGACCTAGTCTGTTCATTATATACATCTACATGATGTATTGTTACACCATATAGGAGCAGTATAGCCCTAGTCTGTTCATTATATACATCTACATGATGTATTGTTACACCATGTAGGAGCAGTATAGACCTAGTCTGTTCATTATATACATCTACATGATGTATTGTTACACCATGTAGGAGCAGTATAGACCTAGTCTGTTCATTATATACATCTACATGATGTATTGTTACACCATGTAGGAGCAGTATAGACCTAGTCCTATAGCTAGTCCTATATTATTTTATACTAATACAATTGCTCAGAGAAAGAGATTTAGTTTAAAATGTAATTCTCAAAAGGTTGGGGTCTGAATTATTGCCTCCCATGTTTTCAATACTCCAGCACCCTCCCCTTGGGAGAATAACGACACTGAAATGTTTTATGAGATTAGAGAACACATTGGGTGGTATCTTAGACCATTCCTCCATACAGAATCTCTCCAGGTCCTTGATTTATTTAGTCTGTCTTATGGACTGCCCTGATCAATTCAAACCACAGGTTTTCAATGGAGTTAAAGTCCGAAGACTGAGATGGCCATTGAAAATGTTGATTTTGTGCCCAATTAACCATTTCTTGGTGGATGTTGATGTGTTTTGCTGGAAGATCCTCTTATGGCCAAGTCTCAGCCTCCTAGCAGAGAGGTAACCAGGTTTTGGGCTAAAATATCCTAGTAGTGGGTAAAGTTAATTTATTTATTTCATACAGTAATTTTAGCTCATCTTTATCAAGGGTATCAATAACTAGGTGCTTATTTTGATATCTAGTTATTTGACTGAATCAGAAATACAGATGTGGAGTAGAGGTTAAGTTTGTTTTAAATTCTCAATAAAAAAATCTGAACTAATCAAACAACACTTGTTGCTCTTTGTACGTGTTGATATAATATTCATATTTAATGGAGAGAAAAAAACGTTTCCCTAAACTGCTTTATAATATTATAATTCAATGAAGAATAAAAAAAGTTTTCCCTCCTCAACTGCGTTTCCTCCCTCCAGACAGCAGATGGCGATATGTGTCTTTCAGGCGATGTTTCTAGTGTGACGTATAATTTAGTGGACGGAACGCTTCTTCAACAACTGCAGCCACCTCGGTAGCTCGCTAGCCGACAAAGTCGGAACATTCAAGTTCTTTAGACAATTTCGTGGTTTATTTGTCACTATGATTTAAACATACTTATGTGGAAACAACTTGCTACCCCATTTAATTTAATATTTACGTTGTAAGTCAACTAGCTGGCTGGTTAAGTTAGCATTAGCCTAGCTAGCTAACATCCCCGACCATGAGTTCACTAATCTACTCTCCTCCTGCTAAAGAAGAGGAGGTCTGCTGGACGGAGAAAGAAGCTCTCGTGAAAGAGGAGGAGGAAGAGGAGGCTGTTACAATACAAAAACAAGTAGAGGGTGAGGCTGTTACCGTGAAAAAAGAAGAGAAAGACGTTACAGTGAAAGAAGAGGAAGACGCGTTCAGAGTGAAAGAGGAGGAGGATGTTACTGTGAAAGAAAAGGAGGAAGATGCAGTTTTTGGAGTGAAAGATGAAGAGGGGGAGATTACTGTCACATTAGAGGAGGACGAAGAAGAGAAGACTGGAGAACTGATTAACACTAGTAAATACAGTGAGTACTATCTAATAAAACAGGGACATTGATCTGATTAACACCAGTAAATACAGTGAGTACTATCTAATAAAACAGGGACATTGATCTGATTAACATCAGTAAATACAGTGAGTACTATCTAATAAAACAGGGACATTGATCTGATTAACACCAGTAAATACAGTGAGTACTATCTAATAAAACAGGGACATTGATCTGATTAACATCAGTAAATACAGTGAGTACTATCTAATAAAACAGGGACATTGATCTGATTAACACCAGTAAATACAGTGAGTACTATCTTATAAAACAGGGACATTGATCTGGTTAACACCAGTAAATACAGTGAGTACTATCTAATAAAACAGGGACATTGTTCTGGTTAACACCAGTAAATACAGTGAGTACTATCTTATAAAACAGGGACACAAACTCTGCAGTTGTTGAACTAATGTGTGATTTTTAAAAGGGCATTCTACACTCAAATATGTTTTTGTACTGTATGAATTGTTCATGACGTCCTTTCCTGTTGAAAAGTGATATAAATACAGTAAATTATAAACACACTAAAGGGAAACAAGTAAATGTTTTGAGCAAAATAGTTTTTTTAGACAACTGCAAACTAGAAGGGGTGAGTGATGTCATAGTAAGGCCTTCAATGAGTTGGCTTGATGGGAAGTCGTGATGTCATCCAATAGGAGGCTGATCTTCATGTGCATATTCATTATTCTTTTTAAAATCCTTCCTGTTCTGTCAAGTATGTTGTTGATCATTGCTAGAAAGCCATTTTCAAGTCTTGCCATAGACTTTCAAGACAATTTAAGTCCAAACTGTAACTAGGCCACTCAGGAACATTCAATGTCATCTTGGTAAGCTCCTCCAGTGTAGATTTGGCCTTGTGGTTTAGGTTATTGTCCTGTTAGGACAGTTTTTTGTATTCAGATCTCTGAAATGCTCTCTACCTATGTAACATTTAGTGTCTCCTTGTGTTACGCTGGGAAAACAGTTTTCATGGGCACAGAAATACTAAATAATTTCAGAGTTTGCTAAATCCAATGGTAAAAACCGAGTCACCTTAACTTTATTGACAACACCCAAATGGATACTGTCATTAATGCGGTTCTTCAATAATTACACATAATACTTAATACTGTAGCTGTTTAGTTACAGTCACATGTTCAACTATCATCAGCTGATCCAGGAAATCATTTTCTGAATGACAGTCACATGACAAACATCACGACATGCAACAACAACCAAAGTGCTTCTTCATTCATTACTCTGGTAAAGACAGTTATGCCGTGCTCCACGTTGGATCCAACATCCCTAACAAATTCATGTTTATAATGTGCTATTGTCTGGTTGATGTACTGTAGGGTCTCGTTAGTCTGTCTGGACACAGAGATACTTCGCTCATAATGTGTAGAGAACTGTTCCTTGATGGATAGGCTATTGTACAACACACAGAGCTATTTTCCTATATTCAGGACATTTAGAATGACAACACATTACAGAGTAGCCTAGTGGGATTATTCACAAAATTATCTGGTGATCAGGTTATGAAATGTCATGACAGACATTTTAGTTTCCATGTTTCACCTGAAATATTAAATGATTTATAGTCCTAGGTCTATGTTATTGTTAGGTGAAGTTATGGGTCCTACAGTAGGTCTACGTTATTGTTAGGTGAAGTTATGGGTCCTACAGTAGGTCTATGTTATTGTGAGGTGAAGTTATGGGTCCTACAGTAGGTCTATGTTATTGTTAGGTGAAGTTATGGGTCCTACAGTAGGTCTATGTTATTGTTAGGTGAAGTTATGGGTCCTACAGTAGGTCTGTGTTGTTGTTAGGTGAAGTTATGGGTCCTACAGTAGGTCTATGTTATTGTTAGGTGAAGTTATGGGTCCTACAGTAGGTCTATGTTGTTAGGTGAAGTTATGGGTCCTACAGTAGGTCTATGTTATTGTTAGGTGAAGTTATGGGTCCTACAGTAGGTCTATGTTATTGTTAGGTGAAGTTATGAGCCAATTTGTTAAACACTTGGTGTACAAACCCTCATTGTCAGGCTGATGGAAAAGCTAGCCAAAGAGCATTTTACTGGTTGAAGTGTTTTTTAAGTATAAAGCAGTTGATTTGCGACAATAACACAAACATATTAAGCAGGAGATTCAAGCGAGCCTTACAATTATAATCCAAAAGTAATGTGAAATGCACTCATAAGCAACCTGCAAATGGAGGCTATTTTTGCTGTCAACCTATGAGAACTCCCCTGTGTTTTCCCCCACGGTGGTGAATTAGTGAATAGACACAGAGCTTAATGTGAGTTTCCTTGAGTAGCACTCCTGATCTTGTCCTGATAGTGTGCTGTAATATTCAGAATACAAGGACGAGGACCAGCTGCCTCCAATTGGAGATCAACCCCAAAAACAACAACATAGAAATAGAAAAACTAGAACTTAAACATAGACATAGAAAACCACCCAAAAACACCCCCTGTCACGCTCTACTATAGAAAATGACATCTTACAAGGGTCAGGACGTGACAACTACATCCATAACTAGTGGTTTCCTCATTACCAGATATACTACATCCATAACTAGTGGTTTCCTCATTACCAGATATACTACATCCAAAACTAGTGGTTTCCTCATTACCAGATATACTACATCCATAACTAGGGGTTTCCTCATTAGCAGATATACTACATCCATAACTAGTGGTTTCCTCATTACCAGATATACTACATCCATAACTAGTGGTTTCCTCATTAGCAGATATACTACATCCATAACTAGTTGTTTCCTCATTACCAGATATACTACATCCATAACTAGTGGTTTCCTCATTACCAGATATACTACATCCATAACTAGTGGTTTCCTCATTACCAGATATACTACATCCATAACTAGTGGTTTCCTCATTACCAGATATACTACATCCATAACTAGTGGTTTCCTCATTACCAGATATACTACATCCATAACTAGTGGTTTCCTCATTACCAGATATACTACATCCAAAACTAGTGGTTTCCTCATGACCAGATATACTACATCCATAACTAGTGGTTTCTTCATTACCAGATATACTACATCCATGACTAGTGGTTTCCTCATTACCAGATATACTACATCCATAACTAGTGGTTTCCTCATTACCAGATATACTACATCCATAACTAGTGGTTTCCTCATTACCAGATATACTACATCCATAACTAGTGGTTTCCTCATTACCAGATATACTACATCCATAACTAGTGGTTTCCTCATTACCAGATATACTACATCCATAACTAGCGGTTTCCTCATTAGCAGGGAGGAGTTTCTGCAACCAAATTGTGTCGCCCTTATAGTCCAAACACAGAAAGGGGCAGAATATTGGAGACCAAAAGTCGTCTGGCACACTGCTTAGAGTTTCAACAACATGAATAACTTATTTCTAGCCTACAATCATCGATGTTACTACTTATGTGAAAACAAGACAAAATATGACTATTCTTGCTCATTTTAAGACAATTGTCAAATAATTTTAACATTCATTACAGACGTCAATTGTTGTATAACATCATGGCTCCGCTGTTGGCATCACCTTTTACAGTGGATTACCGCTGTTGTGGGCCTTTAATCATCTGTCTGACTTTGTTGTTCACACAGGAGAGAGACGTGACTATCGTGGGTCCTCTGAGGAGCCTCAACAACATCATGATGCTGACAAGGCAGAGAAGAGTCTCTCCAGATCAGAACACCTCAAGAAACACCCGCAGAGATCCACAGGGAAGAGAACTCACTGCTGCTGTGGGAAGAGATTCACCTCATCAGGCATTAAAATTCATCAGAGAACACACACAGGAGAGAAACCCTATAGCTGTGATCAATGTGGGAAGAGTTTTGGTCAATCTAGCAATCTGACAGTGCACCAGAGAACACACACAGGAGAGAAACCATATAGCTGTGATCAATGTGGGAAGAGTTTTACTGAGTCTGGGGGTCTGATATTACACCAGAGAAGACACACAGGAGAGAAACCTTATAGCTGTGATCAATGTGGGAAGAGTTTTGGTCAATCTAGCAATCTGACAGTGCACCAGAGAACACACACAGGAGAGAAACCATATAGCTGTGATCAATGTGGGAAGAGTTTTACTGAGTCTGGGGGTCTGATATTACACCAGAGAAGACACACAGGAGAGAAACCTTATAGCTGTGATCAATGTGGGAAGAGTTTTGGTCAATCTAGCAATCTGACAGTGCACCAGAGAACACACACAGGAGAGAAACCATATAGCTGTGATCAATGTGGGAAGAGTTTTGGTAAATCTAGCAATCTGACATCACACCAGAGAACACACACAGGAGAGAAATCATATAGCTGTGATCAGTGTGGGAAGAGTTTTACTGAGTCTGGGGGTCTGATATTACACCAGAGAAGACACACAGGAGAGAAACCTTATAGCTGTGATCAATGTGGGAAGAGTTTTGGTCAATCTAGCAATCTGACAGTGCACCAGAGAATACACACAGGAGAGAAATCCTATAGCTGTGATCAATGTGGGAAGAGTTTTGGTAGATCTGGCCAGCTGACAGTGCACCAGAGAATACACACAGGAGAGAAATCTTATAGCTGTGATCAATGTGGGAAGAGATTTGGTCAATCTGGCCATCTGACATCACACAAGAGAACACACACAGGAGAGAAATCTTATAGCTGTGATCAATGTGGGAAGAGTTTTGCTGATTCTGGCTCTCTGACTCAACACCAGAGAACACACACAGGAGAGAAACCTCATAGCTGTGACCAGAGATAATCTGATAAAAGATCTCTGATCAAACATCAGAAAATACATGAAGGAGTTGTTTCATGATATCAATGAAATGATGTCACAATGTAGAATGTTTTAACATTTTAGTAGGAGTATTTTAATGATGTCACAATGTAGAACCCTAAACGTTTGTCCCCTGTTCTATTGATTTCAACATGATATGGATATTAGCCTCAGGGGGAAAATCCAGGCTCTGAAATGGAAGAGTTACTATTTATGAGATTTAACTAAAAGTGACAAACACAAAAAGAGTTGTGTTACACTTACCATGTTGGTGACCCACTGGAATCAAAATGCACCGCTTCAAAATGTATCTGGCTGTTTTCTACAAGTTGTCCTCTAACCAGGGATGTACACATTATTCCCAGATTCCATGTGGTTTTTAGCTGTTAGTTTTAACAGGACGTGCAACCTCATCTCCCTCCTGTCACACAAATGATTTTAGCATGATATCGATGAATAAGTGTTGTGTTCCTTTGTTTAGCGACCCCTAAATTTAAATGCATCACTCCAAAATGTAGCTGACTGTCTTCTGCAGGTTGTCCTCTAACCAGTGAGGTAAAATATATCTCCCATTTCCATGTGTTTTTTTAGTTGTGTTAGTTTCAACAGCATGTACAACCTGATTTCCCCCCTAATCGATATCAGTGATTTATTGCTACTTGTCATAACAACAGTGTTTCTGGTGCTTGTGCAGTTTATAAGAAGCTTGTTTAATAAAAATACAAGTAATATGATTATTGTGGCAGATGTTTGTGTATATAGCACATTTTATGTTTAGATTTTCAATTCATCCCAAACTGTTTCTGCATTTTGGTTATTGATTTGGACACGCCCACCAGACATTATTTCCTAAAGGACTTAATGATGAAATGCATGGAAAATATCCCACCCAGCAAAATGTAATTGAAAAGATGTTGAAAATAAGACTATGCCCAACATCCAATACACATTCAGTTTTAGTTGAAAGTGAAAGTTGAGAAGATGTAGTTTTTTTCATTGACTTGAAAACAACTTAAATTCAACGTCCTTGCAGCCTATACACATTGACTCAGTATAATAAATTGGTCTATAATCAATTGTATTAACAATCCTACATCACTCCAGCATTTATTGACAACATTCAAATTCTAATTGTCTTTATTCCACTACTGAAGAAGCATGACTCAAATCACCTCATATTTCAAACATTCAGCCTGACAAAAGATACGTGTTTTATTTTTCCATGCCTCACCATTAAGTTAATTATTGCCAATACATATTAACAAAGGGGTGTACATTTGGTTTGATATTTCATATTTACAATTAATGTAACATTTAGTAATCAATGATTTATGCAACCAACTGACAATTTTTGGGTACAATTATATTGACGTAATATCAGGGATAATTTTATAATGTAATTTTATAATATCAGGGATCATTCTCAGATGTGCCAACCCAAATGTACTAGAGCATGACATTGGGGACTGGGCCCCGTTCCAACAACATGCCTATCTAGTGAACCCTGAAAAGAGAGAGAAGCTCCGCAGTGAGGTGTGGAAAGTTACTATGGATATTGCAGGAGTTTCCTCTTGAAATCAGACATGTCTGTGGTGAGGACAACTTGGTTGCTGATTGTCTCAAGGGTGGGCAGTTAAAAAGTTTTGTGTTTTGTGTTTAGCCAGTGCGTTACCATGGATCACATATTATTTTGACACGTTTTTCCGTGTTGGAGATGAGTTTTATCTCTTATTCTTTTCTGTATGTTTTTGAAACTGCACTGTTGGTTAGGGGCTCGTAAGTCAGCATTTCACTGTTAGGTCTGTTGTATTCGGCGCAGTACAATTTGATTTGAGTTTTGTTATACGGCATGTTTTTCCGTATTTGAGATGATTTTTGTTTGGGCTCGTTCCAAGGGGACGAGAGTTCTAGAAGCTAGTGAGTTTTAGGAAGACGAGTGTTCTAGAAGCTAGTGAGTTTTAGGAAGACGAGTGTTCTAGAAGCTAGTGAGTTTTAGGAAGACAAGTGTTCTAGAAGCTAGTGAGTTTTAGGAAGACGAGTGTTCTAGAAGCTAGTGAGTTTTAGGAAGACAAGTGTTCTAGAAGCTAGTGAGTTTTAGGAAGACGAGTGTTCTAGAAGCTAGTGAGTTTTAGGAAGACGAGAGTTCTAGAAGCTAGTGAGTTTTAGGAAGACGAGAGTTCTAGAAGCTAGTGAGTTTTAGGAAGACGAGAGTTCTAGAAGCTAGTGAGTTTTAGGAAGACGAGAGTTCTAGAAGCTAGTGAGTATTAGGAAGACGAGAGTTCTAGAAGCTAGTGACTTTTAGGATTCTATAGACAGAAAAAGGAGAAAAAAATAGTACGATTGTATATTATTATTTGGAAATACGTGTTTTTTCTTGTTTTTAATTGTTGACAGCCAGTAGACACCATGATTATATTGTAGAAGGTGAAGCATTGTAGTTGATTATAATGTGAAATGGAAGTTGTTTTCTGTTGATGGTGAGCAGACTTGTCCAACAAAATATAGGATATATTTGTTGTCTTAAGGGGGAAGGTGTTACAGGCTTTGGTTTTTCCATTTATGTTTTGAGGTTGGACATTAGCACGTGGGAAAGGGGGATACCAAGTCAGTTGTACAACTGAATACATTCAACTGAAATGTGTCTTGGGTGCACTGATTGGTGTCACCTCGTTAGTCAGTATGTGTTACACCTGTGCTGGCTTGTCCATCTCGTTAGTGGGAAGGTGTTTCACCTGAGCTGGTCCAGGTTCTATTTAAGAGTGTCTGGCCCAGTGCTCCAGTTGTCTTGATACATGTGGAGAGTCAACACCTTTAGTTGCTCCACCTTTTTGGTTTGCTTCCTGTCTTTAAGTTTGGTGTGGGTTTTTCTTTTGTTTGTCTCTTCTTGGGCAGATTTAGTGGGTCTCATGGTGGGTGTCTTTTAGGTCCCAGTTGTTGTTACTAGTCAACTTCCAGTGGACACCCCCATAGTGTCTTTCAGAGCCCCTCCTAAAAAACAAGTTATATTTTGGGTTGGATATTGCATCATATTGTTGATATTTTAATCAATGGCATTTCCTTACAATGCTCATTAGTCTTTCAGTTGTTAGTCTTCTGTTTTTTATCCTCATATTTGTGTACTAAATGTTTATTTTCATAGTTTTTTCCTGTGAAGCCATTGTGTTGCATCCATGTCTGACATGTGCTGTATAAATAAAGCTTGATTTGATTTGAACACATTGTAAAACAAATTTACCCAATGACTGACCAATCAACAAACTATTGGTCCACCTTAGTATGAAAAACCGTATCAATCACTCTTTTCCAGCCTGCTGAAGGCGTGGTGGAGTGGTAAACACCACCCCCGGCTCTACCAGGGGCTTGAGGTGGTCTCCCACAGCTCTGCTTATGTCATGTTCTGTGGCCTTGCTGTTCCATTTCTGACTGCCCCTGCAACACAGAAACACATTTAGTCATATTATATACAACACTCAAAGTAATGGATATGGAGTATCTATGGCCTCAGTTACACCTGGCACCTAAATGTGACTTCTGTCATCTGATCACTCCAAGCTGCATTAGGTTCAGATCTACCAGGATGGGCATTTGACATAGTCTGGATGCAGTCCGGCCATTGAATATGCATAAGCAATGTAAAGATATGCTGGGAAAAGTACATTTTACACAAATGACCTTCATAAATCAAATGTTGTTGGTCACATACAGGTGTTCAGCAGATGTTATTGCGGGTGTAGCGAAATGCTTGTCCACAACAAATACCTAATACACACAAATCTAAGTAAAGGAATGGAATTAGGAATATATAAATATATGGATAAACAATGTCAGAGCAGCATAGACTGAGATACAGTTTATACATAGAGATGAGAAATGATATGTAAACATTATTAAAGGGACTAGTGTTCCATTTATTAAAGTGGCCAATGATGTCAAGTCTATATGTAGGCTGCAGCCTCTCTGTGCTATTTAACAGTCTGATGGCCTTGAGATAGAAGCTGTTTTTCAGTCTTTCGGTCTCAGCTTTGATGCACCTGTACTGATATCGCCTTCTGAATGATAGCGGGTGAACAGGCAGTGGCTCAGGTGGCTCGGGTAATAACAAAAAACATGTATGTATGCCTAAGGGGAAATTCACTTTCATACAGCTTAAAGGGGTGAGAAATTACACCGATATCAGTGGACAATTTGCACTAATGTAAATAAATATAGATGATGGAACATATTCCCTTTTGCTGATGTGATGAACCGCTAAGGGGACATAAATATTTACCATCTAAACCATGTGTGACCTCTCACCTCTCTGGCTGTAGAAGTGTTCTGCCTAACCAGTCCCTCAACAGCTCTCTGACTGAGCTCCACCCTCACTGGGTCTTCAGAGGAGAGGAAGGCTGAGGAGGGATGGAAGGATGAATGGATCAGTCACTCAATAAAGTGTAGAGCTGCTGTCTATGCTGTCTGACAAAATCACAATTTTAGTAGTTCGTTAAAGTAAATAACGCTTTATGACTGCTGAATACCAACTATTAAATCACTTAGGGTTTAGGGTAGGGATGTCCCAAGGATCCCAGATAGCATTGACCATTGTGCATTCTTCTGTCTCTTTTACATAGCAGGTGATGGGTTCTGACTTCTGAACTTGAAAATATTAAATATCCTTATTATGTGAAATTGAATGAAACAATGTATGTTGATGCTGATATGATGTACAATATTCCATGATGTTTCTATATGATAACAATAGAGTAATATATTTAATATGTCATATACTATTTTTTAACAGTTTCACTAATTAATTTTAATTAACTTAATCATTATGATTCAACATCAGTTCACCTTCTCTCCTCATACTGTATTGGAGCAGCAGCAGCTGACTGCCCAGTTCAACATCAGTTCACCGTCTCACCTCATACTGTATTGGAGCAGCAGCAGCTGACTGCCCGGTTCAACATCAGTTCACCGTCTCACCTCATACTGTATTGGAGCAGCAGCAGCTGACTGCCCAGTTCAACATCAGTTCACCGTCTCACCTCATACTGTATTGGAGCAGCAGCAGCTGACTGCCCAGTTCAACATCAGTTCACCGTCTCACCTCATACTGTATTGGAGCAGCAGCAGCTGACTGCCCAGTTCAACATCAGTTCACCGTCTCACCTCATACTGTATTGGAGCAGCAGCAGCTGACTGCCCAGTTCAACATCAGTTCACCGTCTCACCTCATACTGTATTGGAGCAGCAGCAGCTGACTGCCCAGTTCAACATCAGTTCACCGTCTCACCTCATACTGTATTGGAGCAGCAGCAGCTGACTGCCCAGTTCAACATCAGTTCACCGTCTCACCTCATACTGTATTGGAGCAGCAGCAGCTGACTGCCCGGTTCAACATCAGTTCACCGTCTCATCTCATACTGTATTGGAGCAGCAGCAGCTGACTGCCCAGTTCAACATCAGTTCACCGTCTCACCTCATACTGTATTGGAGCAGCAGCAGCTGACTTGATCGTTGATACTAATCATCATGTTTGAATCTGAGAGTAAATAGAGCCGACTACACTCTAAAAATGACGGGTTCAACTGGAGTTGTTCTCAGATCCCCTAAGAACCGTAGGGTTCTTGGTCAATGAAAAACAGCCACAAAAGGTTCTTCAAAGAACTTGTTAGAAGGTGGGTTCATCGAGGAACCTCCATTGTTGCTGGACTGTGTTTTAGTACTATATCTCTTTACACAATGATGAAAATAATCATGGCCTCTAAACCTTCAAGCTGCATACTGGACCCTATTCCAACTAAACTACTGAAAGAGCTGCTTTCTGTGCTTGGCCCTCCTATGTTGAACATAATAAACGGCTCTCTATCCACCGGATGTGTACCAAACTCACTAAAAGTGGCAGTAATAAAGCCTCTCTTGAAAAAGCCAAATCTTGACCCAGAAATTATAAAAAACTATCGGCCTATATCGAATCTTCCATTCCTCTCAAAAATTTTAGAAAAAGCTGTTGCGCAGCAACTCACTGCCTTCCTGAAGACAAACAATGTATATGAAACGCTTCAGTCTGGTTTTAGACCCCATCATAGCACTGAGACTGCACTTGTGAAGGTGGTAAATGACATTTTAATTAGATCTTAGTGCTGCTTTTGATACCATCGATCACCACATTCTTTTGGAGAGATTGGAAACCCAAAATGGTCTACATGGACAAGTTCTGGCCTGGTTTAGGTCTTATCTGTCGGAAAGATATCAATTTGTCTCTGTGAATGGTTTGTCCTCTGACAAATCAACTGTAAATTTCGGTGTTCCTCAAGGTTCTGTTTTAGGACCACTATTGTTTTCACTATATATTTTACCTCTTGGGGATGTCATTCAAAAACATAATGTTAAATTTCACTGCTATGCGGATGACACACAGCTGTACATTTCAATGAAACATGGTGAAGCCCCAAAATTGCCCTCGCTAAAAGCCTGTGTCTCAGACATAAGGAAGTGGATGGCTGCAAACTTTCTACTCTTAAACTCGGACAAAACAGAGATGCTGTTCTAGGTCCCAAGAAACAAAGAGATCTTCTGTTGAATCTGACAATTAATCTGGATGGTTGTACAGTCGTCTCAAATAAAACTGTGAAGGACCTCGGCGTTACTCTGGACCCTGATCTCTCTTTTGAAGAACATATCAAGACTGTTTCAAGGACAGCTTTTTTCCATCTACGTAACATTGCAAAAATCAGAAACTTTCTGTCCAAAAATGACGCAGAAAAATTAATCCATGCCTTTGTTACTTCTAGGTTGGACTACTGCAATGCTCTACTTTCCGGCTACCCGGATAAAGCACTAAATAAACTTCAGTTAGTGCTAAATACGGCTGCTAGAATCCTGACTAGAACCCAAAAAATTGATCATATTACTCCAGTGCTAGCCTCCCTACACTGGCTTCCTGTTAAGGCAAGGGCTGATTTCAAGGTTTTACTGCTAACCTACAAAGCATTACATGGGCTTGCTCCTACCTATCTTTCCGATTTGGTCCTGCCGTACATACCTACACGTACGCTACGGCCTCCTAATTGTTCCTAGAATTTCTAAGCAAACAGCTGGAGGCAGGGCTTTCTCCTGTAGAGCTCCATTTTTATGGAATAGTCTGCCTATCCATGTGAGACGCAGACTCAGTCTCAACTTTTAAGTCTTTACTGAAGACACATCTCTTCAGTAGGTCCTATGATTAAGTGTAGTCTGGCCCAGGGGTGTGAAGGTGAACGGAAAGGCTGGAGCAACGAACCGCCCTTGCTGTCTCAGCCTGGCCGGTTTCCCCTCTTTCCACTGGGATTCTCTGCCTCTACCCCTATTACGGGGGCTGAGTCACTGGCTTACTGGTGTTCTTCCATGCCGTCCCTGGGAGGGGTGCGTCACTTGAGTGGGTTGAGTCACTGACGTGGTCTTCCTGTCTGGGTTGGCGCCCCCCTTTGGGCTGTGCCGTGGCGGAGATCTTTGTGGGCTATACTCGGCCTTGTCCCGGGATGGTATGTTGGTGGTTGGAGATATCACTCCAGTGGTGTGGAGGCTGTGCTTTGGCAAAGTGGGTGGGGTTATATCCTGCCTGTTTGGCCCTGTCTGGGGGTGTCATCGGATGGGGCCACAGTGTCTTCTGACCCCTCCTGTCTCAGCCTCCAGTATTTATGCTGCAGTAGTTTATGTGTCGGGGTGCTAGGGTCAGTGTGTCACATCTGGAGTATTTCTCTTGTCTTTTCTGGTGTCCTGTGTGAATTTAAGTATGCTCTGTCTAATTCTCTCTTTCGCTTTCTTTCTTTCTTTCTTTCTCTCTCTTGGAGGACCTGAGCCCTAGGACCATGCCTCAGGACTACCTGGCTTGATGACTCCTTGCTGTCCCCAGTTTACCTGGCCGTGCTGCTGCTCCAGTTCCAACTGTTCTGCCTGCAGCTATGGAACCCTGACCTGTTCACCGGACATACTACCTGTCCCAGACCTGTTGTCCCAGACCTGCTGGAACGCTGACCTATTCACCGGACGTGCTACCTGTCACAGACCTGCTGTTTTCAACTCTCTAGAGACAGCAGAAGCTGTAGAGATACTCTCAAAGATCGGCTATGAAAAAGCCAACTGACACTTACTCTTGTGTTACTGACTTGTTGCTCCCTCGACAACTACTATGATTATTATTATTTGACAATGCTGGTCATTTATGAACATTTGAACATCTAGGCCATGTGCTGTTATAATCTCCACCCAGCACAGCCAGAAGAGGACTGGCCACCCCTCATAGCCTGGTTCCTCTCTAGGTTTCTTCCTAGGTTTTGGCATTTCTAGGGAGTTTTTCCTAGCCACCGTGCTTCTACACCTGCATTGCTTGCTGTTTGGGGTTTTAGGCTGGGTTTCTGTACAGCACTTTGAGATATCAGCTGATGTAAGAAGGGCTTTATAAATACATTTGATTTGATTTGACTTCTTCCGGGAACGTCGCAATTACAACTGAAAACGATGGTGACAAGTTTGGATGCGACAACAGTTAAAAAGGTTAAGTTGTGTTGATGTTTGGCTCTGAATATGTCTCGAAATAATGTATTATAATAATATAACATACTAATAATGAATAACAAAGACAATGATGGTTTTCTGTGAATATCTTCCATAACGTTACTATAGTTAATTATCGTAAATATTAGAAAGCCGGGTTTAACCGTTGGCGTTGTATGAGCTACAGTACAGTACCGTTAGCTAGCTAGCTAACGTTATGTCCTAACTAGGCACAACTAGGTTTGGATTATTTCCTCAACTATATTCTTTCCCATATATTCTATATCGTTTCCATAAAGCCAACATGGCTTTACACTCTCATTAATGTAAGTTTCCAATCTAGAGCAGTTCTCACTTTTGTGATAATAAACTAGCTAACTTAACTAACTAACTAACTAACTAACTAACTAACTAACTAACTAAGGACAGTGACCTGTCCAGACGAGATGTTACAACGAACTGAATCGTCAATGGAGGTCTTCCTCTTTATATAGCCTGCTACAGCATGCAATACTATTAACTCACAAGGGGGCATAACGTTACATGGACAATACTATCCCATTCTGGAAACGTTACATGTACAATACTATCCCATTTTGGAAACGTTACATGTACAATACTATGCCATTTTGGAAACGTTACATGTACAATACTATCCCATTTTGGAAACGTTACATGTCCGCCCCCTTGTGGAGGGAAATTAATATCTTAGATGGTAGCTGTAGATGGGATTCAAATGCATAATGGTATTAATACAGTGTCTAGACTACCTCTCTTGTATAAATGCCCTTCAGAATCCAAACACAGTATTGCCACGCAGCAAAATGTTGCGTATAATCTTTCAAGTCAGCCTGATAAATATTGAACAATTTGTGTACAAAGATATCTTGAAATGTGATATTAGGGCTGTATGGCAGTACTGTTACTGTATGGCAGTACTGTATTGGCTAGTGCTTTCTCCAATATGTTATTCTATTTTACATTACATTGTATGTTGATGCCATTAATCTTTCAATATTTATTTAATATATGTATATATATATATACATTACGTTTTAATGCTTGTAAGACTGTTCTTTGACACATTTTCTCTTCCTTTGAAATTGTTATAGGACAGAACATGGACACAATGCAATTGGGATCAAGAAGAAGGTACAGATATGTTGTAGGACAGCTGCATTTGAAGTGTACATTTAACCTACATAGCAGTCAATACAAACTGACATCTATTAGCGTACAAATGTGTGCAAATGATCTTTTCAGAAATGAATCAAGTCCATGGAATGGATATAGACAAAAATATAATTCAAGGACTATCAGAGGTAGAGAGGCGAGGCAGGGGTGAGGACATCATCCTGCTATTTTGACAGTCCCTGAAGGACAATACAGAAGAGGGATTTGCTCTTATTCCTTCCCTTTCTCTAATGTATTTTGTAATAAAATTATCAAGTGTAGTAAGATCATTGCTTTACTTTACTAGGACTAGAGACCACAGCAGCGATTCTGCTCTTGCCCTACCTCTTCAATGAGGACCCGAGTGGCCTTTATGTCCGTGACAAGGTATGTCTATGCACCAATCATCTGTTTCTTCATAAACATAGGTGTTCATGCTGATATAAAACTACAGCTGAACATTTGTTATGTTCTTTGTTAATTGTTTGTGTATTAATCTTTTCTTACTTTTGTTGACACAGATTTCACCGCTCTTCACTCCTTTACTGCACATCGGTGGAAATCCATTTCACCATGAGAGTGAAATCCCGCTGGCCTTTGATGGGGAGAACATCCAGGCCCTCGAGGACGTCCCCATGGGACTTGGAGCTCTGCTACGGCTGGATTTTTATTTTCCCTTAAATTTCCCCAAAATGTCAGTAAAACACTTATGTTGTTAAGTTACTGTGTTCTGGGGATAAGATAAGTTGGGCTGAAGTTACCAGGGCCGGTCATAAAGATGGAAAACTTCCTAACATAACTAAGTGGATATGATATACACACTAAAGTTGAAAAATGTGTATTTAGCATCAAGTCTACAATGTTGTTAGTTGACCTGTGAATCATTTTTAATGTTGTTTTTATTGTACATCATTATTATTGTTGCAATATTGTAATTTGTTTTGTTTGGTAAATTGTTTTGTAAATATTAATTCATATTTGTGGTGGCACTAAATAAACAATGAATTATTTAAATCAATACTGTCAATATTGTTATTATTAATATTAAAATGTGTTTTTATAATGGAGGGAGGGTGGACAGGGAGTTAAAAAAATTAACCCCAAAAGGTTATTTGAGGAACCATGATAAGGGGTTCTTCAAAGAACTTAGAGGTTCCCACAAAAGGTTCTTCAAATAACTTTTAGGGGTTCCCCCACAGTTCCAATTTGAAGAACCCCTAAAGGATACTCCAGGAACCTTTACTTTTTAGAGTGTATATTGATAAAAGTCACCTGGTCCGAGAGACATTTACATAGTTATACATGTATAAACCAATTTGGGGTGAAATAGCGGCCACAACAGACAGACCTGATATCGACCATAATTCGACGTCCATGGACGTCACGTGCTGAGTGGGTATGACCAAAGTTATTCTATTTAGCTACACTTTGTAGTACATTTTAACACTATAATAAATGTTTCTGATGCCACATCGCCCGTTTTCAAAGGGAGTCGTTGGTTTTTAGGGGCAGTCGCTTTTTAGCTTTTTGTCTGAAAGTATTTTCTCAACTGCGATACCAACTCCACTCTATAAGGAATGTGAAATGATTTATACTTGTACTTTTAATACTTAAGTATATTTTAACAATTACATTTACTTTTGATATTTAAAACCAAATACTTTTAGACTTTTACTTTCCCTTTTACTTGAGTAATTTTCTATTAAAGGTATTTTTACTTTTACTCAAGGATGACAATTCAGTACTTTTTTCCACCACTGCACATAACTGAGATTTATAGCTGGTAAGATCCCTGGGTGGACCAATTCAAAACTGTGGGGATATAGAAAATCTGATTACAGCTATTATTATAAATTAAACTGAGCCTTACACTGTGCATTCCATCTCAATTATATGAGGATTAAGAACGACTAAGACCTGAAATCAAAATGCTGAACAAAAGAAAAAAAGCATTTTGTTTGATGGCATACAGATTTATCTTTTAAGTTTCGGGAGGTACAAGATCTGTACCCTTGTTAAACGTCTTTGGTTGTAACTAAAGTGGAGATGACAGGCGGAAATGTCCCCTGTGTGCCCATAGCAATGCCTGAGGCTGTGGGGGACACTGTCACAACAACTACACAACTGATCCTCACAGCAAGACATGACTTCATCCGCACAATCTTTTAGTTTTACAACAAAACAAATCTCACAAACCAATGCAAATGACAAAAGAGAAGCAGTATAACAATAGACTAACAAATGCCCTTGATACAAATTAAAATGGATATAGAGGTGTCTGTGCAAAGTAAAATGCCTAAGTGGTAGGCAGAAGTGTGTGGTGAACGTTTGAGGAGCAGTGGTAGCTAGCTGGGTAAGGAGGGCTGACTGACCACTGGGCTTATGAAGCTTGTGTTTGTCATGCATGCAGTGGATGTGTGTTTGTTTGTGTGAGGAGAGCCGTGGCGATCTCCTTGGGTGAGAGGCGAGGCGTAGGGAAGGCTGTTGGATTAGGGGCTAGGTCAGGGCTCCCACCCTGGAGCAGGAATAATGGACTGGCCATCTCTACTCGATGTCCCCCCAAGCCAGGGCTGTCTTTACTGTCATGGCCTAGCTGTACTAGAACACAGCAGTGACTCCATCTCTCTCACACTCCCTCGCCTCCTTATCTCTTTTCTACCCTTCTCCAAAGTCCACTCAATCTATGACGACTCCCCCATACTGCATATCTCTTCCCAGCCTTCTCTTTCCACACCTTCTCTCATCTACCTCTTACTTTCTCTATGAATCCATTTTATTTTGCTGTTACAGGATGTGTGAAGAGCACTGTGAAAGGCGCTTTATTCCTGAATCCAGCTATCCGTAGATCTATAGGTGACTCCTCGCTTGCTCTGTTGATCTTTGTTGTGTTTGTTAACCATGTACAGTAGTCTCATCGTTCTACTCCCTGTCAATATACTGTGGTCTCAATCACACTCATCTAATGAACAGGCACCCCACCCAGAGCACGTCACTCCATCAACTGTCCTGCTGTCTGCAGCTAGGGAGAGCCAGCAGCACAGGACTTAGTGAACAAAGCAACACATATTGTGAGTGTGACTGTATCTGTGTGTACGGTATGAGAAGAGCGATACAGAGACACAGAACGTCATTGTTCTCTACACTCAATCATAAAAGTTCACTTTCCAAAGCACATCTTTGTTTTTTGTTTTTTACCTGGAAGCCATATCAAATATATCTCAGATTATAAGTAAATGCATAGTAACAGCTCATTACCACAATTAAACTAAACAACACAGCCTCTGTCGACACATCATCTGGCTTCAGACAGAAGCTGTTGAATATTTTTTTACCGCAAACATAACATACAGTCTGCAAGCGTATGAAATATACATAACTCGGCATCTAGTAGATATTCAGTTTTCCCGATTATAAACAGATAGAAATGCCATGCACCACAAGTGATTCATTTCAATAAAAAGGCTTACTTCAAGTCTAGCAAACCAAACACTATAATTTCAGTACAACATGCAGTTGAACACATGTACAGTATATAAACTATCAAGAGAATCTCACCTGCATTGTCACTGCACTTGTTAAAAGTCCACCTTTAGTGCCTGCAATATTGTGGAGAAGTATATGGTCCAATGGTCATTGATGCCCTTTTCGGAGTAAATCCGGCTGATAGGAGACAGGAAATGTATAGTCCTTGTATCACGCTGCCTCCACAGAATTCGTACACCTACAGTAGACAGAGAAGCACTGCGTCACTGTACTGTCTTTCTTGCATTCTTTATTTACTTCACTCTCTGTGTTTCAGCCTTCGCTATCTGTCTGTCTCTCTCTCACTCTCTCTCAACCTCTTTTGCTTTCTCTCTCTCTCTCTCTAGTAGTCTCTGAGTCTCTCTCACATGAGCACGCTTTCTCGCTCTTCCACAATTACAGCTGCAAGCTACAGTCCACACAGAGCAGCTTCTCTCTCGCAGTCTCTTTCCCCCACACTTTCCCTCCCCCTTCTGTCTCTCACCACTCCAAGCGACTTATATGCCCTATGTCTTGTGCGCTCTCTACACTCATAAAAAAGGTGCTATCTGTCCCCATAAGAGAACCATTTGACTAACCTTTTTTGGTTCCAAGTAGAACACTTTTGGTTCCTGATAGAAACTTTGAGGTTCCATGTAGAACCATTTCCACAGAGGGTTCTACATGGAACTAGTGCTGAGCGATAAGTGTTTTTTGAGCTCGATTCGGTTTTGGGTTCGATTATAAAAAAATAATTATGTTTTTTTATTTTGTTTACGATAATTTTTTTCAAAATTAAATGCATTATGAAATAATGACATTCAAAGGATTTTAGAGCTTTTTAATTGAAATTCTAAAGCCAACAACAGTGAACATTCACATTCAATTATTTCTGTCAGGTCCACATTGGGTTGACATCAATAGAAAAATAGGAAATTGCTATGAAATAATACAATATTTCAGTTGTGTATATTACTTAGTTTTATTTGATGGCTTTATTATTTTTAATTCCTTAAAGTCATCATCTCATCTCTGCTCAGGCAGTAGCAGCTAGCCAGACAAAGTTATCTCTGCGCACCCTGTACTGTACTGTCTTTAGTCATCCTATTCAGCTAGGCAAGCCTGCCTAAGTATGTTGCAGAGCTGTCTGACAAAATTATTTGACTAGCTCTTCAAAGTAGATAACCAACCTGGACTGGGGGGTAGATGTAACTTAGTAAACGAAATCTGGGACACTTCAATTATACTGAACAAAAATATAAATGCAATGTGCAACAATTTCAAAGATTTTACTGAGTTACAGTTCATATAAGGAAATCAGTCAATTTAAATAAATTCATTAGACCCTAATCTATGGATTTCACATGACTGGGAACACAGATATGCATCTGTTGGTCACAGATACGTAAAACAATATTGGCCTCATTATGGGCCTCAGAATCTCGTCACGGTATTTATGTGCATTCAAATTGCCATTTTTTTGTTGTCTGTATTTTATGCCTACCCATACCATAACCCCACCGCCACCATGGGGCACTATGTTCACACGTTGACATCAGCAAACCTCTCGCCCACACAACGCCATACACGTGGTCTGCGGTTGAGAGGCCGGTTGGTCGTACTGCCAAATTCTTTAAAGCAACGTTGGAGGTGGCTTCTGGTAGAGAAATTAACATTATATTATCTGGCAACAGCTTTGGTGGACATTCTTGCAGTCAGCATGCCAATTGCACGGTCCCTCAAAACTTGAGACATCTGTGGCATTGTGTTGTGTGACAAAACTGCACATTTTAGAGTGGCCCTTTATTGTGCCCCAGCACAAGGTGCACCTGTGTAATGATCATGCTGTTTATTCAGCTTCTTGATATGCCACACCTGTCAGGTGGATGGATTATCTTAGCAAAAGAGAAATGCTCACTAACAAGGATGTAAACAAAATGTGAGAGAAATAAGCTTTTTGTGCGTATGGAACATTTCTGGGATATTTTATTTCAGCTCATGAAACATGGGACCAACACTTTACATGTTGAGTTTATATTTTTGTTCAATGTAGTATGATGTTACGAATTACAATTCGTATGATATGTTGCTAATTGCAATTTGTTATGAATTGCAAATAATGCAATATGTTATGAATTTGCAAAACTTCAAATTTGTTGTGGCTAACGTTAGCTAGGTGGCTAACACTAACCTTAACTAGGTGGCTAACGTTAGCTAGGTGGCTAACACTAACCTTAACTAGGTGGCTAACGTTAGCTAGGTGGCTAACACTAACCTTAACTAGGTGGCTAACGTTAGCTAAGCTAGAGGATAGGGTTGGGGGTTATTGTTAGGGTTAAGGTTAGGGTTGAGGTTAGGAGTTTGGTTAAAGGGATAAGGTTAGGGGAAGGTTTAGCTAACATGCCAAGTAGTTGCAAAGTAGCTAAAAAGTAGTTGCTAATTAGCAAAAATGTTAAAGTTGTACATGATGAGATTCAAATACACAACCTTTGGGTTGCTAGACCCAACCACCCCGACCAACCACCCAATTTTTGTTTTTGCCATAATTAACCTTCTGTCTTATGTAACCATACCAAACATAACACATCATACTAATTTGGAGGTCCCGGATTTACATTTACTATGTTACATCTAGTCTATGAGACCAGGCTGAGATAAGGCATACTTTCACAAACTGTCTCTATCCCTCTCTCATTGTTGTGTTGTGTACATCTCCTATGTGGTTTATGCGGTCTGTGTGTATCTAACCTAAAGTAGCAGGCGTAAAAGTTTCTCTCTGTCCGAGCTGGAAAGAACAGCCAGCTTGCAGAGGTGCAAAATGTACTCAATAGTCATAGTTGAGTAAAAGTAAAGATACCTTAATAGAAAATGACTCAAGTAGTAGTGGAAGTCACCCAGTAAAATACGACTTCAGTAATTAGATTTTTATTTTAATTTAACTAGGAAAGTCAGTTAAGAACAAATATTTATTATTTACAATGACGGCCTACCCTGGTCAAAACCGGACGACGCTGGGCCAATTGTGCGCCACCCTATGGGACTCTCAATCACGGCCGGATGTGATACAGCCTGGATTCAAACCAGGGACTGAAGTGACACCTCTTGCACTGAGATGCAGTGCCTTAGACCGCTGCGCCACTCAGGAATAAAAGTCTAAAAGTATTTGGTTTTAAATATACTTAAAATAAATGGAATTGCTAAAGTAAAAATAATTTCAAAATACTTATATTAAGCAAACCAGATGGCACAATGTTTTTGTGGATAGCAAGAAAGACATCTGCCTCACCTGCCCTGAATGACGGGTTGCCACTGGCTAGTAAACATGATTCAATTATTTTGGATAAGATATTTGTATTTGTCAAAAGGGCAGTTGAGCATCGTGTCACCAGAATAAGACCCTCGATATTTATTGGAAAGGAGCACCAAGCTCATCACCGTGCACTTTCAACACTGTGAAATTCATCATAATATACTTAATCTGTTGCCTAAGAAACTGCATGGTTTCCTGAGTAGTAGTGGGAGGGCCACACTCAATATCATCGCGTGACAAGTTTACTTCGATATGATGGAAATGACATAAAGATTTGAGCATAAAGGCGTTTCCACCGCCATTTCTCGCATAATTAATTTTACAGACAAAAATATCCCACCATGTCGAACGAACAAATTAAAAACTGTTGATAAAAACGTGGTTAATGTAGTTAATTACGACATTTCTGCGCTGAACTAGGTTGAATATTTGGTTAATGAAAACTACAACTCCCTTCAGCCCAGTGTCCCACATAGTTCTTGACTTGATTTCTCTCGTGAATGATTTGATTTCTCTCTGGAGAAACGGCGCGTTGGGATCACAGAAATAACGAACTAAATGGAATTCAAGTCATTGAACCCACATCGGTCAATTAGTTGTTGAATAACCGGAGAAAAAAATACGACATTTCGGTTAATCGCTCAGCACTTGCCCTCTCTCCAGTGCTTAATTTTAGCCGGATCCTACTGGAACAGGATCTGGCACCTCTCCGTCTTGGAACAGTTTCGTTTTGTCCGGATCCGGTACCTCTTCTGGCATGAAAAATAATTGTCACTTTTTGCAATGTAAAGATTCTAATAAACGTGATCAAAGTTCTTTGGAGTTGCCTCTTCTTTAATCCCCCCCCCCCATCTCTCACTACAATGAGATTCACTTTCTATTATCTCTCTCTCCCGCTCTCTACTCCGATAGACATGAGCCTGCAACTCTCATCTCTCCAGCATTGCAATTCATAATGTCCTTATAGAGCCGCGCAAAGGGTTGAAATACATTTGACAAAGTTATGGTTACTGCTGTCTGTTGAGAAATAAATTAAATAGGCCTAGGCTATTGATGGATTCAATGTCGTTTTCATTGATCTCAGATTCTCAGTTTGTCCGTGTCTAAATTGCCTGTCATTTCGATCATTTTGTGCTTTCAAGACAACTTGGAACTCGAAAACAAATAAGCCGAATCATGATGTCAGTGATCGTCAGGTCGGAAAGTCGGAGATCTAGAAGAGGCCAGAGTTCCCCATGTGGAATTTCAAATTGGATGACCATCCAAAACAAATTTTTCCAGTCTGAGCTCGTTATTTCCCCAATTTCGCAGTTGTCTTGAACGCACTGAAGTCTGAAGTCGTAGATTGCCCAGCTCCGAGTTCCCAGTTGTTTTGAACGCAGCATTAAAAAAAGATCGTGCCAAAATCTCCAATCGTAAAATGACGTAGAATTGCATTAAATGCGTTTATAAAAAGGCCAAACATTTTCTGGACCCTAGGCCACAAACCTTTTTTCCCCATGTGGGCAACTTCTGTAAATGCCTCTACTTACTGCTCTATGCCACTACGCAAATGTGATGATATGCATGCAATGCAGGTCACCCCCCTCTCGTGCTCACTTGTTCCGGCAACTCCTGATTTACAAATTAGGCACTGTCTAGCTCTTTTTTTCTCCCTCAGTCAGTCTTTTTCCAGTAACTCCACAGTCAACAACTCCACAGTCAACAACGTCTAGCCTAGGGGTGTCAAATTCGATTCACAAGTGTCTGCGGGTTTTTGGTTTTTCCTTTCAATAAAGACCTAGACAACCAGGTGAGGGGAGTTCCTAACTAATTAGTGACCTTAATTAATCTATCAAGTACAAGGGTGGAGGGATAACCTGCAGACTCTTGGCCCTCTGTGGAATGAGTTTGACACGTGACTAACCCTTACCTAGCTCTCTCTCTCTCTCTCTCTGTGGCTTGTATTCTTTCCCCTGGCTTCCTTGTTTGGGCACTCTCTCCCTCCCCTACTCGCTCTCTCCTCTTCCCCCTTTCTCTCCTTTCTCCCCCTCTCTACTCTGTTCCTCTCTCATTCTTCCACCCCTGGCAGTGCACTCTTAATCCCCCCCGCCAGAGTCCATGCCCTTGTAGAGCAGAGAGCATACGCTGGCGACCGTCAGCCCAGCTCCAGTTGATGAGGTAGCAGCATATCGCTTAGGGGCCCTGGCATGGGTCACATCCTGCCACGGCCCTGCCGCAGCCTTCAGGGAGGCACCATCCTAGTCAACTCCCCCCTCCACTATCACTGCACTTCATGTGTAAGCACTGAGCATTCATGGCTGCTTCACCCAATCATAATAACTTATCACAATAAAATAACAACAGCTTGCAGTCAACGGTAGATCCACCTAGCCAGGTAAACACTTCTTTAATCACTAGATTGTAATACTGGGGTGGTGAACTATTAATGACTTACCACATAATTGTTAACAATATATAAATGAACGTCATATAAATGCACACACTCAATCTCATAGCAATATAACAAGGTCATTCTTCTTTCCGATTTGGATAATCTGGCAACGTCAAAGCATTCCCCCTA
The DNA here is from genome assembly GCF_965601325.2 of Salmo salar. Taxonomy (NCBI): domain Eukaryota; kingdom Metazoa; phylum Chordata; class Actinopteri; order Salmoniformes; family Salmonidae; genus Salmo; species Salmo salar. The sequence continues at coordinate 2,112,136 of NW_027675321.1, read as the reverse complement.
GCATGTCCATGTTTGTCTTGTCTTATAATGCATTTGTGTGGTATGGAGTCCACATACCTACAAATCCAGAAGGCTAAATTAAAATGGCGTGCTGACTGTTAATGGAGTGGGACAAACATATGACTTCACTGTCTGTTGTGGCTTCAAGCTCATGTAATGAATAATACAAGTCTCCACCTGTATCAGTGCAGTCAATGGGCCTGACAGTTGCTATTTATATGTATATTTTCAGCACAGTGTCTTCCCTCCACGATCACACTCAGTCAACTTGTCCTTGAATTACACAGACAAGATAGCAAAACAATACCCAGAGAAAAGACAGTTTATTATCCTCTTTTAAAAGCTAATCAGCATGTAGTGACATAGCCTGATGCAAAATAGAAATTCCAGGAGAAAAACTCTCCATGTAACTAAATTATGCTCTGAATGAAAGTAAGCTCACCCATGCGGTTAATTTGACTAATTTTCCGAAATGACTTTTGTTTCTCATGAGGCGATGTAGCTAGCTAATGAGTTTGTCGGTCCACTCCAGCTGAATAATATGTATAGAGATCCTATTAAATAACTATTCTAGTATTCTAATTCATAATTCTATGGTCATATGACCCACAATGAGAGACAACTGGGGAATGCAGCTGATCGGTAGATTACTACGCTGACATCACAATGTCAGACCTGGGAAGCACTGCTCCCATTGCCTTCCCATGCCCTCCGCCCATTTTCTCGGTCAGTCACAGCACCCCACCCACCCTTTTCCCCACCCCCTCCCACTTAATGACCCCATACCTCATTATGATCTGCAAAGTCCCTTGGTGTCCTCTCACCATATTTATTTTTAATTGAACCTTTATTTAACTAGGTAAGTCAGTTGAGAGCAAATTCTTATTTACAATGACGGCCTACCAAAAGGCAAAAGGCCTCCTGCAGAGACGTGGGCCTGGGATTAAAAATAAAAAATAAAAACAATATAAATATAGGACAAAACACACATCAAAACAAGAGAGACAACACAACATATGGTCCCCCACAGCACACCCTATCTCTTTAAAGGTACGGCACTCTGGTAAGAATGTACTGTATTTTCAACCACATGGCTGTCAGGTAGAGTCATAGCATCTGTACTGAGAGTGGTGTTATTGATATTTTTGCTACGAGTGCTTTACTATGTAGATTCTCCTCTTGTCATTTGTGAATTATTCCATCCTGTCTCAGAAGCACTCTGATGTAGCCAATGGTAATGTGCAGTTTGAACCATAACAACGTTTTAGTAAAGGGATGAAGGATGGCACTGGAGAAATGAAACCACTTTCAAAATTATAGACAGAGTTATGAATGCAAGGACTGACCTTCCACGGTATCAAAGTTATAGTTTTAACCAGGTTTTGAGGCTATACAGTGTTTGTTTACATTCACATTGTTTCCAAACAATGGAGTTAAACAAGATTATATTTTGCATTCTGATGGGGTACAACAGTTAAACTAAGGTCATAAATAGATGTATTGAAAAGTTGTTGACAAGCAGCCAGCAGCCAGTCCTCCAGACTGCTGCCTGAGCACCTTTGTCTGCTCACACAAGCTGTGCTCTGCTTTGATACCAACACAGAAATATATAGAAAGTCACTGATTTAATATTTCATATTTGTAACGAACATCTAACAACAGATGTCTGTTTGTATGTGGTCTGACAGAGGTTTGAGGACAGTGAAGGTCAAATGCGTAAGCATCATAAATGATTGCACTCTGAAGCAACAAATCTATAAATTAAACTGTTGACAGGATTATATCTTTGCCCCTTGGTGGAGTCAATCAAACTAAAAGACGTCAAGAAAAGTCAAGAAAGTCCACAGCCCACTTGCCTGACTCCTGCTATTCAGAAGAGTACAATTTTTTATTAAGGGTCTGGAAAAATACACAACACTATTTACATAGATAGAGAGGCTCCTCAATGGGAGCAGCACTTGTGAATACAATTAATTCAACTGAAATACAATGAACTCTTATGACTCAGAGCAATGGATTTGAAATATTCTTTCAAAATAAAATATCAAAGAAATGAATGACGTCCAGAGTTACAAAATTCCTGTAGTTGTCATTCAAGACTATGTGATAACTTGTTGATCTCAGGAGGTTTTGAATGTTATATGATCACATATGACTCAGGCATTTGAGTCACCTGGTTCAAAGGGACAGTTCACCATCCTCTGATTGGCAATCAGTGTGTGGTGTAAACCTTTGTTGATTCCGTATTGAATAGCAGTGATTGAATCAACGTGAATAGCTTGAAACATTCATGACTAAGACCTTTGTATAGACAGACATAGCTATCCTGATTTGTGCTGCAGCGAAAATAGAGAGGATGCATAGTACAGTAATGCATAGTACAGCAACGTGAAAGTGCAACCATACAGCTGAAGAGTAAAGGCTGGTAACAGTGCACCAACTCGTCTCTTTCTCCTGCTTTAAAAACCTTTTACTGCAGAGGACTACATCAGTGTCACACAGAGTGTTTCTTGGTAGTCAAACAAATCTACTTTGAAACAAAAGTACTCCACTCGTAGGAGTGGTTTGTTCATAACCATCCTCCTTTTTGAGGCCACTAGGTCATTTGACTGCAGGAAAGGGCTACAGCTGGAATCCTTAATTGGTGAAACTGCCACATCCGTTTGGGATTACAACAACAAAGAAGTTACTGCAAACAACCAACACTGTTTTTCCCTCTGACATTATTGCATGCGTGATAGAACAGCACAATATGTACTGCAATTTTCTGACGTCGCTGCCGGAGTCTCCTCTCCTCTGTTTCAACAACAAAACAAAAACAATAACAAAGAACACACACACACACACACACACACACACACACACACACACACACACACACACACACACACACACACACACACACTATACACTACACACACACACTCACACACACACAGGATACACACACACACACACACACACACACACACACACACACACACACACACACACACACACACACACACACACACACACACACACACACACACACACACACACACACACACACACACACACACACACACACACTACACACACACACACACACACACACACACACACACACCGACAACACACACACACACACACACACACACACACACACACACACACACACACACACACACACACACACACACACACACACACACACACACACACACACTACACACACACACACACACCGACAACACACACACACCGACAACACACACACACACACACACACACACACACACACACACACACACACACACACACACACACACACACACACACACACACACACACACAGACACACACACACACAGACACACACACACACACACACACACACACACACACACACACACACACACACACAGACACACACAGACACACACACACACACACACACACACACACACACACACACACACACACACCACACACACACACAGAGAGATTTGGTCCTCAGATACTCAAGAAGTTCTAAAGCTGCACCAATGAGAGCATCTTGACTGGCTGCTTCGCCGTCTGGTATGGCAACTGCACCGCCCTTGACCACAAGGCTCTACAGAGGGTGGTGCGGACAGCCTAGTACTTCTCTGGGGCCGAACTCCATGCCATCCTGGACGTTTATACCAGGCGGTGTCTAAGGAAGGCCCAGGAAATTGCCAAAGACTTCAGCCACCTAAGCACATGGACTGTTCTCTGTGCTACCGGAGCAACGGGTCTCAGACCAACAGGCTCCAAGATAGCTTCTATCTTGAAAGCAATTAGACTGCTGAATAGCTTCTCAGACTATCTGTACTGACTCTACCTGCACTGGCTATATACACATACACATGTCTCGATCCACACACACAACACACACACATAACACACTCACGCATACTGATGTCACATACACACACACACACGCCACCACAGACTCACACCCAGCATATGCACTGCTGCTACTTTTCACTCTTATTATTATATTTATATATATACTGCTCAAAAAAATAAAGGGAACACTTAAACAACACATCCTAGATCTGAATGAAAGAAATAATCTCATTAAATACTTTTTTCTTTACATAGTTGAATGTGCTGACAACAGAATCACACAAAAATAATCAATGGAAATCCAATTTATCAACCCATGGAGGTCTGGATTTGGAGTCACACTCAAAATTAAAGTGGAAAACCACACTACAGGCTGATCCAACTTTCATGTAATGTCCTTAAAACAAGTCAAAATGAGGCTCAGTAGTGTGTGTGGCCTCCACGTGCCTGTATGACCTCCCTACAACGCCTGGGCATGCTCCTGATGAGGTGGCGGATGGTCTCCTGAGGGATCTCCTCCCAGACCTGGACTAAAGCATCCGCCAACTCCTGGACAGTCTGTGGTGCAACGTGGCGTTGGTGGATGGAGTGAGACATGATGTCCCAGATGTGCCCAATTCGATTCAGGTCTGGGGAACGGGCGGGCCAGTCCATAGCATCAATGCCTTCCTCTTGCAGGAACTGCTGACACACTCCAGCCACATGAGGTCTAGCATTGTCTTGCATTAGGAGGAACCCAGGGCCAACCGCACCAGCATATGGTCTCACAAGGGGTCTGAGGATCTCATCTCGGTACCTAATGGCAGTCAGGCTACCTCTGGCGAGCACATGGATGGCTGTGCGGCCCCCCAAAGAAATGCCACCCCACACCATGACTGACCCACCACCAAACCGGTCATGCTGGAGGATGTTGCAGGTAGCAGAACGTTCTCCACGGCGTCTCCAGACTCTTTCACGTCTGTCACGTTCTCAGTGTGAATCTGCTTTCATCTGTAAAGAGCACAGGGCGCCAGTGGCGAATTTGCCAATCTTGGTGTTCTCTGGCAAATGCCAAACGTCCTGCACGGTGTTGGGCTGTAAGCACAACCCCCACCTGTGGACGTCGGGCCCTCATACCACCCTCATGGAGTCTGTTTCTGACCGTTTGAGCAGACACACGCACATTTGTGGCCTGCTGGAGGTCATTTTGCAGGGCTCTGGCAGTGCTTCTCCTGCTCCTCCTTGCACAAAGGCGGAGGTAGCGGTCCTGCTGCTGGGTTGTTGCCCTCCTACGGCCTCCTCCACATCTCCTGATGTACTGGCCTGTCTCCTGGTAGCGCCTCCATGCTCTGGACACTACGCTGACAGACACAGCAAACCTTCTTGCCACAGCTCACATTGATGTGCCATCCTGGATGAGCTGCACTACCTGAGCCACTTGTGTGGGTTGTAGACTCCGTCTCATGCTACCACTAGAGTGAAAGCACCGGCAGCATTCAAAAGTGACCAAAACATCAGCCAGGAAGCATAGGAACTGAGAAGTGGTCTGTGGTCCCCACCTGCAGAACCACTCCTTTATTGGGGGTGTCTTGCTAATTGCCTATAATTTCCACCTGTTGTCTATTCCATTTGCACAACAGCATGTGAAAGAAATGTATTGTCAATCAGTGTTGCTTCCTAAGTGGACAGTTTGATTTCACAGAAGTGTGATTGACTTGGAGTTACATTGTGTTGTTTAAGTGTTCCCTTTATTTTTTTGAGCAGTGTATATTTATTTAACCTTTATTTAACTAGGCAAGTCAGTTAAGAACAAATTCTTATTCACAATGACAGCCTACCCGGCCAAACCCGGACGACACCGGGCCAATTGTGCGCCGCTCTATGGGACTTTCAATCACGGCCGGATGTGATACAGCCTGGATTCAAACCAGGGACTGTAGTGACACCTCTTGCACTGAGATGCAGTGCCTTAGACCGCTGTGCCACTCGGGAGCCCCAGCCTCCTGTACATGTACATATTTACCTCAACTACCACGTATCCCTGCACATTGATATGGTATTGGTACTCCTTGTATATAGCTTCATGCTTGTGTGTTTTATTTCTCGCTTTTTTTATCATTTTATCTAAAACTCTACATCTTTAGGAAAGAGTTTGTAAGTAAGCATTTCACTGTTGTATTTGGCGCATGTAACAAATAACATTTGATTTGACACACACACACACACACACACACACACACACACACACACACACACACACACACACACACACACACGTGAAATGCTAAATGTAATGTAATGGCTGCTGGCAGATGGGTGTTTTTATCTGTACACGTACCTGTACATCATGTCCTGTCCTGTAGTGTGATACCCAACACAACACACAGGTTCCAGTCTGGAATCACAAGCACTAAGGACAATCAGTGGTTGTGACAGTGTGACATAGAGCCACAATGACGTTACCAGTCTTATGTAACATCAGGCACTAAGAGCATGACAGTTCAGAGACATCAACAGCATTACAGTGCCAGGCAATCCATCCCTCTGTCCTTGCATCAGTCATTGCGTTATGCCAGCCCGCCCACTTGTTTCAGAAACATGAATGAATGATACCGATGAGACCATCTGAGAGACAATCTGCTAACTCGTTAGCCCTGACACAGTTCCTATTAACAATGGCTGTTGTATATGCTTTAATTACACTGATGAGGTACATGATACTGTTCAGCCAGTATCAATCCCTAGATCTACAGCAATATAAGTACACGACAACATACTGTACGTTGTACGCTCACCTCTTTGCTACAAAGCACTGCAGCTTTTTTTCTGTTTGTCAATGAAAGCCTCTCATTTTACATTTAATCGATACTATAGCAAAATAATTTTGCACGGACAAAAAGGAGGATGGCTATGAACAAACTACTCCACTCCAACGAGTGGCCATAAGAATGAGATCGCACACTGATGCATGTCAGAAGGTGCTTTCAACTGGGATGTGGTAGTAGCCCTGTCCTGCAGTCAAATTATCTAGTGGCCTCACGGGTGGAGTGATATTCTTATTTTTCATAATTTAATCATTTATAAACATTATTCGATTTTTTTTAATGCAGAAAATTCGGTGTTTCTATGTCTAACAGTTTTGTTATATTCAGTATTCTATGACGTATATAAAGTGTAATATTGGGATGCAAACTCAGAATTGAATACATCAGATAATGACCAGATCTCCCAGTGGAAGAAAGTCACATAATACTACAATTTCTTTCCCCAACACCAGCAAATTCTTTAGTTGCAAGGCTGCACTTTTCCTAATGTTGTTGAGAGACAAGAAGCATGGCAAAGGGACAGACTAATAGTTTACTCAACTTTACACTACTAGGCTACCTGTTCTCTCTCCCTCTGTCAACAGCCAAGTGGAATTCACATGATTTCACAAAGCTGGAACTCAGTCAGCTGTATAAGGAAATAAGCAAACAGGAAACCACTCACCCAGAGACGGCGCTCCTAGTGGCCGGAGACTTTAATGCAGGGAAACTTAAATCAGTTCTACCAAATTTATATCAACATGTTAAATGTGCATCCAGAGGGAAAAAAATTCTAGATCACCTGTACTCCACACACAGAGACGCATACAAAGCTCTCCCTCGCCCTCCATTTGGTAAATCCGGCCACAACTCTGTCCTCCTGATTCCTGCTTATAAGCAAAAATTAAAACAGGAAGCACCAGTGACTCGCTCAATAAAAAAGCGGTCAGATGAAGCAGATGCTAAACTACAGGACTGTTTTGCTAGAACAGACTGGAACATGTTCGGGATTCTTCCGATGGCATTGAGGAGTACACCACATCAGCCACTGGCTTTATCAATAAGTGCATCAAGGACGTCGTCCCCACAGTGACTGTATGTACATACCCCAACCAGAATCCATGGATTACAGGCAACATTCGCACTGAGCTAAAGGGTAGAGCTGCCGCTTTCAAGGTGTGGGACTCTAACCCGGAAGCTCATAAGAAATCCTGCTATGCCCTGTGACAAACCATCAAACAGGCAAAGTGTCAATACAGGGCTAAGATTGAATCATATTACACTGGCTCCGATGCTCGTCTTATGTGGCAGGGCTTGCAAACTATTACAGACTACAAAGGGAAGCACAGCCGCGAGCTGCCCAGTGACACGAGCCTACCAGACGAGCTAAATCACTTCTATGCTCACTTCGAGGCAAGCAACACTGAGGCATGCATGAGAGCATCAGCTGTTCCGGACGACTGTGTGATCATGCTCTCCGTTGCCGACGTGAGTAAGACCTTTAAACAGGTCAACATACACAAGGCTAGCCTCCCGGGTGGCGCAGTGGTCTAAGGTGCTAGCTGTGCCACCAGAGATTCGAGGTTTGAGCCTAGGCTCTGTCGCAGCCGGCAGCGACCGGGAGGCCCATGGGGCAGTGCACAATTGGCCCAGCATCGTCCGGGTTAGGGAGGGTTTGGCCGGCAGGGATATCCTTGTCTCATCGCGCACTAGCGACTCCTGTGGCGGGCCGGGCGCAGTGCACACTGACCAGGTCACCAGGTGTACGGTGTTTCCTCCGACACATTGGTGCTGCTGGCTTCCGGGTTGGATGGGCATTGTGTCAAGAAGCAGCGCGGCTAGGTTGGGTTGTGTTTCAGAGGACGCATGGCTCTCGACCTTCGCCTCTCCAGAGTCCGTATGGGAGTTGCAGCAATAGGACAAGACTGTCACTACTACCAATTGGATACCATGAAATTGGGGAGAAAAAAAGGGGTAAAAAATAATAAAAAATAACATACACAAGGCTGCGGGGCCAGATGGATTACCAGGATGTGTGCTCCTGGCATGTGCTGACCAACTGGCAAGTGTCTTCACTGACATTTTCAACATGTCCCTGATTGAGTCTGTAATACCAACATGTTTCAAGCAGACCACCATAGTCCCTGTGCCCAAGAACACTAAGGTAACCTGCCTAAATGACTACCGACCCGTAGCAACAGTTAGTGGAAGGCTGGTAATGGCTCACATCAACACCATTATCCCAGAAACCCTAGACCCACTCCAATTTGCATATCGCCCTAACAGATCCACAGATGATGCAATCTCTATTGCACTCCACACTGCCCTTTCCCACCTGGACAAAAGGAACACTTATGTGAGAATGCTGTTCATTGACTACAGCTCAGCGTTCAACACCATAGTACCCTCAAAGCTCATCACTAAGCTAAGGATCCTGGGACTAAACACCTCCCTCTGCAACTGGATCCTGGACTTCCTGACGGGCCAGGTGGTGAGGGTAGGTAGCAACACATCTGCCACGCTGGTCCTCAACACTGGAGCTCCCCAGGGGTGTGTGCTCAGTCCCCTCCTGTACTCCTTGTTCACCCATGACTGCATGGCCAGGCACGACTCCAACCTATTCATTAAGTTTGCAGTCGACACAACAGTGGTAGGCCTGATCACCGACAACGACGAGACAGCCTATAGGGAGGAGGTCAGAGACCTGGCCAGGTGGTGCCAGAATAACAACCTATCCCTCAACGTAACCAAGACTAAGGAGATGATTGTGGACCACAGGAAAAGGAGGACCGAGCACGCCCCCATTCTCATCAACGGGGCTGTAGTGGAGCAAGTTGAGAGCTTCAAGTTCCTTGGTGTCCACATCAACAACAAACTAGAATGATCCAAACACACCATGACAGTCGTGAAGAGGGCACGACAAAGCCTATTCCCCCTCAGGAAACTAAAAAGATTTGATATGGGTCCTGAGATTCTCAAAAGGTTCTACAGCTGCAACATCGAGAGCATCCTGACTGGTTGCATCACTGCCTGGTATGGCAACTACTCGGCCTCTGACCGCAAGGCACTACAGAGGGTAGTGCGTACGGCCCAGTACATCACTGGGGCTAATCTGCCTGCCATCCAGGACCTTTACACCAGGCGGTGCCAGAGAAAGGCCCTAAAAATTGTCAAAGACCCCAGCAACCCCAGTCATAGACTGTTCTCTCTACTACCGCTTGGCAAGCGGTACCGGAGTGCCAAGTCTAGGACAAAAAGGCTTCTCAACAGTTTTTACCCCCAAGCCATAAGACTCCTGAACAGGTAATCAAATGGCTACCCGGACTATCTGCATTGGGTCCCGCCACCCACCACCCGCCAACCCCTCTTTTACGTTACTGCTTCTCTCTGTTCATCATATATGCATAGTCACTTTAACCATATCTACATGTACATACTACCTCAATCAGTCTGACTAACCGGTGTCTGTATGTAGCCTCGCTACTTTTATAGCCTCGCTACTGTATATAACCTCTCTACTGTATGTAGCCTGTCTTTTTACTGTTGTTTTATTTCTTTACTTACTTACCTATTGTTCACCTAATACCTTTTATGCACTATTGGTTAGAGCCTGTAAGTAAGCATTTCACTGTACACCTGCTGTATTCAGCGCACGTGACAAATCAACTTTGGTGAAAATCTCCTAGAGATGAACGTACTTTGGTGCAAAAAGTGCAAATCAATCCCAGAACAACAGCAAAGGACCTTGTGAAGATGGTGGAGGAAACAGGTACAAAAGTATCTATATCCACAGTAAAACGAGTCCTATATCAACATAAGGCCACTCAGAAAGGAAGAAGCCACTGCTCCAAAACCACCATAAAAAAAGCCAGACTACAGTTTGCAACTGCACATGGGGACAAAGATCATACTTTTTGGAGAAATGTCCTCTGATCTGATGAAACAAAAATAGAACTGTTGGCCATAATGACCATCGTTCTGTTTGGAGGAAAAAGTGGGAGGCTTGCAAGCCGAAGAACACCATCCCAACCGTGAAGCACGGGGGTGGCAGCATCATGTTGTGGGGGTGCTTTGCTGCAGGAGGGACTGGTGCACTTCACAAAATAGATGGCATCATGAGGTAGGAAAATTATGTGGACATATTGAAGCAACATCTCAAGACATCAGTCAGGAAGTTAAAGCTTGGTCTCAAATGGGTCTTCCAAATGGACAATGACCCCAAACATACTTCCAATGTTGTGGCAAAATGGCTTAAGGACAAACAAAGTTAATGTATTGGAGTGGCGATCACAAAGCCCTGACCTCAATCCTATAGAAAATGTGTGGGCAGAACTGAAAAAGTGTGTGCGAGCAAGGAGGTCTACAAACCTGACTCAGTTACACCAGCTCTGTCAGGAGGAATGGGGCAAAATTCACCCAACATATTGTGGGAAGCTTGAGGAAGGCTACCCGAAACGTTTGACCCAAGTTAAACAATTTAAAGGCAATGCTACCAAATACTAATTGAGTGTATGTAAACTTCTGACCCACTGGGAATGCGATGAAAGAAATAAAAGCTGAAATAAATTATTCTCCCTACTATCTTTCTGACATTTCACATTCTTAAAATAAAGTGGTGATCCTAACTGACCTAAGACAGGGAACTTTTACTAGAATTAAATGTCAGGAATTGTGAAAAACTGAGTTTAAATGTATTTGGGTAAGGTGTATGTAAACCTCCAACTTCAACGGTATAGCTCCCTGGCTAACTTCAAGCATCAGCTATTTGAGCAGCTTACCGATCATTGCAGCTGTACACAGCCCATCTGTAAATAGCCCATCCAACTACCTACAAATCAAATCAATGTATTTATATAGCCCTTCGTACATCAGCTGAAATCTCAAAGTGCTGTACAGAAACCCAGCCTAAAACCCCAAACAGCAAGCAATGCATGTGAAAGAAGCACGGTGGCTAGGAAAAACTCCCTAGGAAAAACTCCCTAGAAAGGCCAAAAACCTAGGAAGAAACCTAGAGAGGAACCAGGCTATGAGGGGTGGCCAGTCCTCTTCTGGCTGTGCCGGGTGGATATTATAACAGAACATGGTCAAGATGTTAAAATGTTCATAAATGACCAGCATGGTCAGATAATAATAATCATTGTAGTTGTCGAGGGTGCAACAAGCACGTCCGGTGAACAGGTCAGGGTTCCATAGCCGCAGGCAGAACAGTTGAAACTGGAGCAGCAGCATGGCCAGGTGGACTGGGGACAGCAAGGAGTCATCATGCCAGGTAGTCCTGAGGCATGGTCCTAGGGCTCAGGTCCTCCGAGAGAAAGAAAGAAAGAGAGAAAGAGAGAATTAGAGAGAGCATATTTACATTCACACAGGACACCGGATAAGACAAGAGAATACTCCAGATGTAACAGACTGACCCTAGCCCTCCCGACACATAAACTACTGCAGCATAAATACTGGAGGCTGAGACAGGTGGATCAGAAGACACTGTGACCCCATCCGATGATACCCCTGGACAGGGCCAAACAGGCAGGATATAACCCCACCCACTTTGCCAAAGCACAGCCCCCACACCACTAGAGGGATGTCTCCAACCACCAACTTACCGTCCTAAGACAAGGCCGAGTATAGCCCACAAAGATCTCCGCCACGGCACAACCCAAGGGGGGGGCGCCAACCCAGACAGGAAGACCACTTCAGTGACTCAACCCACTCAAGTGACGCACCCCTCCCATGGACGGCATGGAAGAACACCAGTAAGCCAGTGACTCAGCCCCTGTAATAGGGTTAGAGGCAGAGAATCCCAGTGGAGAGAGTTACCACTTTCTGACTTCTCGAGTGGTTCATGGTGTATTAGGAATATGGCTCCCACAATCAGACAGCTCAGACTGACCAGTACCCCTGTAAAGCCCCACCCCCTCCCGGAGAATATATCACTGGCTAGAGGCCAACCCACACTTTCACTTCTATGAACGCACACAGTGAGGATCAGGCGGGTTAGGGAATCGTCGTTAGAGATGTAACCCCCAAACCTTATTGGTATTCGGTTCTTCTCCTAACTCTGTGATTGTTCGACAGTGTCAGTGTGTCTTACCCTCCCGCAATGTGTGATATGAACCCAGGTAGCTCTTTCGGCTATTCTCACCGTGAAGGCTATTACCAGGAACACTTGGTATGGGCCCTCCCACCGTGGCTGCTTCCAGTTCTTTTCTCCTCAGGGACTGGATCCACACCCAGTCTCCTGGTTGGATTGAGTGAATCATCTTCTCCTGTAATTCACCTGTTGGACACAAAGTCTCGGACATACGGGTTTGGTTAACCATGTGTTCTGTTAGTATATCTTCAACTTCTATGTCTACCTGTTCTGGCCTCCCTAACTCTGGCATTCAATATGGTTTACCTGATCAGCTAAAATGTAATCCATTATTTAAATGCATAGGCACTGTCTGTGTAAATAGTAATACGTTTTCCTGTCCCTAACTGACACGCACGGGTAAGGGCTACTATTTCTGCTTATTGTGCTGAATAGTTTCTCGGTAACGGCTCTGCTTCCAAGACCTCTGTGTCTGTAACTATAGCATATCCTGTTGCATTAGTGCCATCATGGTTCTTTCTTGATGATCCATCTACAAACATAGTCAGTTCCCCATCAGGTAAAGCTAGATAAGTCAAATCGGGTCTTGGTAGGACAACTTTCTCAGTTTCTGTTACACAATCATGTGGGCTGCCATCTGTTGCAATAGGAACTAATGTTGAGGGGTTCAGAGTAGTACAACATCCTATTGTCAAATTAGGCATGTTCAAAAGAATTATCATACGAGACAAATTTCTAGCTGGTGACATGTAAGCCATCTTATGTTCTAACAACAGTATGGATACGGCATGAGGAACTTTTAAAGTCAAATCATGATAGAGCACAACAGATGCCAAGTCCTCAACTGCCTGAGCTGCTGCCACCACAGACTGCAAACATAGTGGCATGGCTTGGGCTACTTCATCTAATCGGGAGGAATAGTAAGCAATAGGCCTATTTTTTTCCCCCGTGTCTCTTGGTCAGTACTGATGTCATGAAGCCCTCCCTACAGTCTACTTTCTGGGTAAAGGGGCGATCATATCTGGGAAACACCAGTACTGAGCTAGATGTTAATAACTTTTTAATGTTTAAAAACTGATTTTCAGCCTCATCTGTCCACTTGATCTTATCTTTTGCTGCCATAGCTTTACCATATATCAACTCACTAAGCTTCCCTCTATGTAATGCAAAATGGGGTATCCACGCACGGCAATAGTTAATCATTCCAAGAAAACTCATCATTTGTTTCTTATTGAGTGGTTTAGGTGCTTCTAGGATGGCTGTCTTTCTGGTAGAATTAAGTGTTCTCCCTTCTTGAGTTATAGTGTGCCCCAAATAGATAACTTCCTCCTGCCAGAGTTGCAACTTCCTCCTGCTGACTTTATGACCTTGTTCTGCTAAGAATACTAACAGTCTGCCTTACAGCCCTCCTGAGAAGGATTCGTAAAATATAATTTTCATAAATCAAAATTTAGCTTCCCTCGGGGCTCAAATTTTCCTAAATTACTAATAATTACTTTTAATAAAATCTATAATTTGACTTCAGGACTACTTACACTAAAATAACTCCTTTAATTAACCCCACATCAATGGGTCCTTGGGACCCTAACACGGAGGGTACCGCTTTTAACTCTTCTTCCTGTTCCTAAGTTAAAAACAAATCATCCTGACATTAATCGGGCCCCACGTCTAAGTGGACCCCAGGTTAAGTTCTCACTTCTACAATTCAGTTTTCATTTTTACCTGCCTAAAACTTAACTATGCTGCTCTCCACTCAGTAACTGTTATCTAACAATTCTGTATCACTTCTATCTTCTCTCAATCCTGACTTATTATGGGAATCTTACCTTCTGCTCTCTATCTTGCTCTCCTCCTGGCCCACCCTTTTGACACAAGGCTCTCATGTATTTTAGAAAAATCCACATGTCTTATAATAGTAATCCCTGAGATGATTCCATAGCTACTTAAATGTATCTCCATACTCTTCATGATCACCACAGATGTCATATATCCCTGTCCTGTTGGCTTAGAATATATCCTATATACTTAACCTAAGTCTACCGTTATTACGCTTATTCTGGCTAAATATAATAATAATATTATGGCAATTTCACAACCTTGTTGTGTTAAATTACTTACACTGCATCCAACCACAGCTGAACTTAGCTTTATAATGTATAAAAATACCCCTACTGGTCAAAAGAGATTCAAATAACATAATCAGATCAAATTCACTAATCTGAACTACTCCACAAAGAAACATTTTTGTACCCTTATCGTCATTCTGTCTTCTCATTGGTTCAAATTACCAATGTGTCTAAGAACTTTAACCTGTTAGGGCTAGGGGGCAGTATTTACACAGCCGGATAAAAACATACCCGCTTTAATCTGGTTATTACTACTGCCCAGAAACTAGAATATGCATATATTGATTGGGGAGACCTTCTTCCTGTTATCAGTTTCACAGTGGTCACAAGTTGTCTGCTGTCTGGTTGCTTACATTGCTAAATCATTAAGCTTCAACTTTTCTGACACACACATTAGTACATTCATCTTATAATCACTCGGTTATGCCTTTTCAGGGTGAAATCATTTAGTCAAACCTTTAATCATATTATTTCCATTACAATCCACCCTATTGGCTAAATATTTCACATACACTATAACACATCTATTTTTATTGGATTCAGAAATGTCACACAAAATCAAACTAGATCAAAGAAAACGAATACATGTATTTTCATTACATACTTATCAATGACTGTTCTAAGCCTATGTCCAGTCATAACTCTTCGGATTAGGATTTTTGCTATGACCTTCATTTAGAGAAACAGTCTTCCTAAACATTAAAGATGGTCTCGTCTAACATGGGCTCCCTGTAATTGAATGAATCCTCCACCAGGCTCGGCGTTAGGTATTTGTCATCCCACTGGTCTGAACTTGGAATCGGTCCGTATCTCACCATCTGCTCCGTCATCGATCTCTCCAGAGCCCTGGAAATGAGACCTCTCGCACAAGGGACCAAACAACAACCACATAATATCAACATAGTCATACAGGTGAAAGCAGCCCACAACACAGTGATTACAACCTTTTTCCATTTTCCGAATGTACTATCAAACCATCCCGTGAGTGCCGTGTCCACCCCGGAATTTTCTGCTAACTCCTGAGCTAAATTGTTTAGACCGGCATTCAGATCAGAAAATCACACACACACCACCCTTTTCAGCCAGAAGCATATCCAAAGCTATTCTATTCTGCAATACCATCAAAGTGGTCGCAGCTGTCTGTTCTGCTA
This sequence comes from Salmo salar, assembly GCF_965601325.2. NCBI lineage: Eukaryota > Metazoa > Chordata > Actinopteri > Salmoniformes > Salmonidae > Salmo > Salmo salar. The sequence continues at coordinate 2,096,136 of NW_027675321.1, read as the reverse complement.
ACCCTTGAATTGCCTCTCTGGTATAGTTGATGAAACGCTGTTGGTTATAATAAATGTAATTTATCCAATCCACATTTTTATTGAGAGTCGACCACCAAAAAAGACTTGATTCCAATCCAGCCCATATCTGATTCCTAGCTTTAAACTCATCAGGCACCCCCCTTGGAACCCCAATGCTATCAATGTAAATTCTATCGTCAAAGGACCCTGACAGAGCACTCCTCCCCTCTCTTTCACCTGGCACTAGGTCTTTGTGTTGTATAAGGGTGAAGGGCATGCCTAACTGTACCAATGCACAAATACCAGTCCAATTTGCAGGCAGGTTTGGCCACAGCTTCATACCTCCACACAACCACCAGACATCCGCTCTCGGCCTTTTTATCTTACTAAAGTCCTCGGAACTCAACCACCCAGTCAGGTCCCTCATTGTCTCGTCAGTTGTAACATTCTCTGTCCTATTGCATGTTCTTACTTCCCCTACGTTCCATCCGTGTGTGTTGTGTCGAGCCACACAATAATAGTCTCCTCCTGCGACTGTGAAAGGGGGAAGTCTGAATCAAATGGACACATAGGATACAGATAATGCAGATCAGTGCAACTGTCTGGCTTCCTTGCCTTCATGAACAGCTTTACCATACAGGCCATTCCCCTTGGTAAATTAATTCCATCGAGTAGAAAGGGGATGGTTGTCAACTGAAGTTTGGCTGTTGCGCAGGCATAAATTTCTTCTTTAGCTACTGATCTAGCTGTATACTGAATCCATTCCAGCCATAGGTTGGAATCCCCAAACCAAGTCTCAAACCTCAATCACTTCCTTAAGATCTTTCGTCTGAACTATCCTCACCGGTCCTTGGCTCTGGATGACTACACGGGTAATGTCCGTTTTATCAGGGGTACTACTGGTATTCTGGCTGGCGGTAGAACTATCTCCTGTCCTAACCTCTACTACTCGGAATGGTACCGCAGTGTCGACAATGGTCTGGTCAAGGCCAACATACCATAACCCTAAATCCTCTTTCTTTATGCTTTTAATGGTCATTCCTATCTTCAAGCAATACTTCCCTTGCTCTGGATTGCAGTCAAAAACCCTGGCCTTCACTATACTCCATCTGTTTCTATATTGGGTGTGTGGATTGACATAGCCTTCTCTCTCTGTGTGAGCTATGACCTGATTCCATGAGTTACACCGGGATCTACACAGATATCTTCCCCATGAAGTCCGAGTCCTAGACTGCCAGGAGGTTAGGGACCCCATTTGGTCTGCATAGAACTCTATTGAGACATCCTTCCCTAACTCTGCTCTCACTTCCTTTTTATCTAGATCGAGTGACCTTTTGTACCTAGGCCATAAAAACTCCTCATCTTCTACACTATGGGTCAAGTTACCACTTTCTGACTTCTCGAGTGGTTCATGGTGTATTAGGAATATGGCTCCCACAATCAGACAGCTCAGACTGACCAGTACACCGTGTAAAGCCCCACCCCCCCCCGGAGAATATATCACTGGCTAGAGGCCAACCCACACTTTCACTTCTATGAACGCACACAGTGAGGATCGGGCGGGTTAGGGAATCTTCATTAGAGAGGTAACCCCTGAACCTTATTGGTATTCGGTTCTTCTCCTAACTCTGTGATTGTTCGACAGTGTCAGTGTGTCTTACCCTCCCGCAATGTGTGATATGAACCCAGGTAGCTCTTTCAGCTATTCTCACTGCAAAGGCTATTACCAGGAACACTTGGTATGGGCCCTCCCACCGTGGCTGCTTCCAGTTCTTTTCTCCTCAGGGACTGGATCCACATCCTGGTTGGATTGAGTGAATCATCTTCTCCTGTAATTCACCTGTTGGACACAAAGTCTCGGACATACGGGTTTGGTTAACCATGTGTTCTGTTAGTGTATCTTCAACTTCTATGTCTACCTGTTCTGGCCTCCCTAACTCTGGCATTCTATATGGTTTACCTGATCAGCTAAAATGTAATCTATTATTTAAAGAGATAGATCCTAGTAAACCAACTACCCTAATCATGTCCACCCAGGAAGTTGGGACCGCTTCTTCGCATTTAATATACTTATCTATTATAAAAAATGTTTTTTTTAAGTAGTTCGTTATCCAATAGGCCACAAAGTGTTTCAGAACCTGCTCTACTATCCCCCCTGTTGACACATGGCTCTGCCCATGTGTCAATCTTGCCGCATCTCTAAACAATGACTTAGGTAGTATTTGTTAACTTATCATGATACCAAATACCGTCCTTATATAAATTCAAATTTCAAATCAAATCAAATTTATTTTTATATAGCCCTTCGTACATCAGCTGATATTCTCAAAGTGCTGTACAGAAACCCAGCCTAAAACCCCAAACAGCAAGCAAAGCATGTGAAAGAAGCACGGTGGCTAGGAAAAACTCCCTAGGAAAAACTCCCTAGAAAGGCCAAAAACCTAGGAAGAAACTTAGAGAGGAACCAGGCTATGAGGGGTGGCCAGTCCTCTTCTGGCTGTGCAGGGTGGATATTATAACAGAACATGGTCAAGATGTTAAAATGTTAAAATGTTCATAAATGACCAGCATGGTCAAATAATAATAATCATAGTAGTTGTCGAGGGTGCAACAAGCAAGTCCGGTGAACAGGTCAGGGTTCCATAGCCGCAGGCAGAACAGTTGAAACTGGAGCAGCAGCACGGCCAGGTGGACTGGGGACAGCAAGGAGTCATCATACCAGGTAGTCCTGAGGCATGGTCCTAGGGCTCAGGTCCTCCGAGAGAAAGACAGAAAGAGAGAAAGAGAGAATTAGAGAGAGCATATTTAAATACACACAGGACACCGGATAAGACAAGAGAAATACTCCAGATGTAACAGACTGACCCTAGCCCCCCGACACATAAACTACTGCAGCATAAATGCTGGAGGCTGAGACAGGAGGGATCAGAAGACACTGTGGCCCCATCCGATGATACCCCCGGACAGGGCCAAACAGGCAGGATATAACCCCACACCACTAGAGGGATGTCTCCAACCACCAACTTACCGTCCTAAGACAAGGCCGAGTATAGCCCACAACGATCTCCGCCATGGCACAACCCAAGGGGGGGCGCCAACCCAGACAGGAAGACCACGTCAGTGACTCAACCCACTCAAGTGACGCACCCCTCCCATGGACGGCATGGAAGAACACCAGTAGGCCAGTGACTCAGCCCCTGTAAAAGGGTTAGAGGCAGAGAATCCCAGTGGAAAGAGGGGAACCGGCAAGGCAGAGACAGCAAGGGCGGTTCGTTGCTCCAGCCTTTCCGTTCACCTTCACACTCCTGGGCCAGACTATACTTAACCTCTATGGGCTAGGTGGGACGCTTGCGTCCCACCTACGTAACAGCCACTGCTATCCTGTGGCGCGATTTTCAAAACCTTAAAAATCCTATTACTTCAATTTCTCAAACATATGACTATTTTACAGCCATTTAAAGACAAGACTCTCGTTAATCTAACCACACTGTCCGATTTCAAAAAGGCTTTACAACGAAAGCAAAACATTAGATTATGTCAGCAGAGTACCAAGCCAGAAATAATCAGACACCCATTTTTCAAGCCAGCATATAATGTCACCAAAACCCAGAAGACAGCTAAATGCAGCACTCACCTTTGATGATCTTCATCAGATGACAACCCTAGGACATTATGTTATACAATACATGCATGTTTTGTTCAATCAAGTTCATATTTATATCAAAAACCAGCTTTTTACATTAGCATGTGACGTTCAGAACTAGCATACCCCCCGCAAACTTCCGGGGAATTCGCTAACATTTTACTAAATTACTCACGATAAACGTTCACAAAAAGCATAACAATTATTTTAAGAATTATAGATACAGACCTCCTCTATGCACTCGATATGTCCGATTTTAAAATAGCTTTTTGGTGAAAGCACATTTTGCAATATTCTAAGTACATAGCCCAGGCATCACGGGCTCGCTATTTAGACACCCGGCAAGTTTAGCACTCACCATAATCATATTTACTATTATAAAAGTTTGATTACCTTTTGTTGTCTTCGTCAGAATACACACCCAGGACTGCTACTTCAATAACAAATGTTGGTTTGGTCCAAAATAATCCATCGTTATATCCGAATAGCGGCGTTTTGTTCGTGCGTTCCAGACACTATCCGAAATAGTAAAGAAGTGTCGCGGGCATGGCGCAATTCGTGACAATAAAATTCTAAGTATTCCATTACCGTACTTCGAAGCATGTCAACCGCTGTTTAAAATCAATTTTTACGACATTTTTCTCAAGGAAAAGCGATAATATTCCGACAGGGAATCTCCTTTTCGGCAAACAGAGGAAAAAATCCCAAAGGCGGGGGCGGTCGGGGTCATGCGCATAAGCCAGTGTCCCTTGATCGGCCACTTGAGAAAGGCGATAATGTGTTTCAGCCTGGGGCTGGAATGACGACATTCTGTTTTTTCCCGGGCTCTGAGAGCCTATGGAAGACGTGGGAAGTGTCACGTTAGAGCAGAGATCCTTAGTAAATGATAGAGATGGAAAACAAGTTCAAGAAATGGTCAGACAGGCCACTTCCTGTAAAGGAATCTCTCAGGTTTTGACCTGCCATTTGAGTTCTGTTATACTCACAGACACCATTCAAACAGTTTTAGAAAATGTAGGGTGTTTTCTATCCATATGTAATAAGTATATGCATATTCTAGTTACTGGGTAGGAGTGGTAACCAGATTAAATCGGGTATGTTTTTTATCCAGCCGTGTCAATACTGCCCCCTAGCCCTAACAGGTTAACCTCTTGGGGCTATGTGGGACGCTAGCGTGCCACCCGTGGTGCACTCTATCAACAGCAGGTGCATTTCAAGAGCGGCAAATTTGAAACCAAATAAATGTCAAAATTCAAATTTTTCAAACATACAACTATCTTACACCCTTTGAAAGATAAACATCTCCTTAATCTAACCACGTTGTCCGATTTCAAAAAGGTTTTACGGCGAAAGCATAAAGTTAGATTATGTTAGGAGAGTACATTGACAATAGCTGTGTGTAATGTTTTGTCAATTCAAAGACAGGCGTCACCAAAACCATAAAACCAGCTAAAATGATGCACTAACCTTTGACAATCTCCATCAGATGACACTCCTAGGACATTATGTTAGACAATGCATGCATTTTTAGTTCTATCAAGTTCATATTTATATCCAAAAACAGCGTTTTACTATGGCGTTGATGTTCAGGAAATCGTTTCCCTTCAATAACCGGCAGTCAAGTCAGCACCACAAATTAAATAATTAAAATTAGAAAACATTGGTAAAATATTATATTGTCATTTAAAGAATTATAGATTTACATCTCTTGAACGCAATCGACTTGCCAGATTTAAAAATAACCTTACTGGGAAATCACACTTTGCAATAATCTGAGCACTGCGCCCAGAAAAATACGCTTTGCGATACAGACAAACGGCCATGTTGGAGAGATCTAAAATCGAAAATACTATGTAAATAATCCATTACCTTTGATTCTCTTCATCAGATGTCACTTCCAGGAATCCCAGGTCCATAACGAATGTAGTTTTGTTCAAAAAAGCTCATCATTTATGTCCAAAAAGCTCCGTGTTGTTAGCACATGATCTAAGCCCGCCGGACTTCACTTCATGAACGAGGGGAAAAAATATATTTACGTTCGTTCAAACATGTCAAACGTTGTATAGCATAAATCATTAGTGCCTTTTTTAACCAGAACATGAATAATATTCAAGGTGGACGAATGCATTCTCTTTTAAAACGTATTGGAACGAGGGTACCCAACATGACCTCGCGCGCCAGAGTCTAATCGGCCATCACCGTTCCAAGGCTCTTGTTCGGTCAGATCTCATAGTAGAAGACTCAAAACACTTTGTAAAGGCTGGTGACATCTAGTGGAAGCAATAGGAAGTGCCAAAACATTAATCAGCCCCTGTGTGTTTCAATGGCATAGGCTTAAAGGTAATTCAACACATCAGGTATCCAATTCCTGTCAGAAAATGTCTCAGGGTTTTGCCTGCCAAATGAGTTCTGTTATACTCACAGACACCATTCAAACAGTTTTAGAAACTTTAGGGTGTTTTCTATCCATATATAATAAGTATATGCATATTCTAGTTACTGGGTAGGATTAGTAACCAGATTAAATCGGGTACGTTTTTTTTATCCAGCCGTGAAAATACTGCCTAGCCTAGAGAGGTTAAACCTATCCCATTGAAAAACACAGGGGCTGAGGAATATTTTGGCACTTCCTATTGCTTCCACTAGATGTCACCAGCCTTTACAAAGTGTTTTGAGTCTTCTGGAGGGAGATCTGACCGAACAAGAGCCATGGAACGATGATGTCCCATTAGACACCTGGCGCGCGAGTTCATGTTGGGTACCCTCGTTCCAATACGTTATAAAAGAGTATGCATTCGTCCACCTTGAATATTATTCATGTTCTGGTTAAAAAAGGCCCTAATGATTTATGCTATACAACGTTTGACATGTTTGAACGAACGTAAATATATTTTTTCCCCTCGTTCATGACGAGAAGTCCGGCTGGCTTAGATCATGTGCTAACAAGACGGAGATTTTTGGACATAAATGATGAGCTTTTTTGAACAAAACTACATTCGTTATGGACCTGTGATACCTGGAAGTGACATCTGATGAAGAGAATGAAAGGTAATGGATTATTTACATAGTATTTTCGATTTTAGATCTCCCCAACATGACGACTAGTCTGTATCGCAACGCGTATTTTTCTGGGCGCAGTGCTCAGATTATTGCAAAGTGTGATTTCCCAGTAAGGTTATTTTTAAATCTGGCAAGTTGATTGCGTTCAAGAGATGTAAATCTATAATTCTTTAAATGACAATATAATATTTTACCAATGTTTTCTAATTTTAATTATTTAATTTGTGACGCTGACTTGACTTCCGGTTATTGGAGGGAAACGATTTCCTCAACATCAATGCCATAGTAAAACGCTGTTTTTGGATATAAATATGAACTTGATAGAACTAAAAATGCATGCATTGTCTAACATAATGTCCTAGGAGTGTCATCTGATGGAGATTGTAAAAGGTTAGTGCATCATTTTAGCTGGTTTTATGGTTTTGGTGACCCTGTCTTTGACTTGACAAAACATTACACACAACTCTTGTAAATGTACTGTCCTAACATACTCTAAATTTATGCTTTCGCCGTAAAACCTTTTTGAAAACGTAAAACGTGGTTAGATTAAGGAGATGTTTATCTTTCAAAGGGTGTAAAATAGTTGTATGTTTGAAAAATTAGAATTTTGACATTTATTTGGATTCAAATTTGCCGCTCTTGAAATGCACCTGCTGTTGATGGAGTGCACCACGGGTGGCACGCTAGCGTCCCACCTAGCCCATAGAGGTTAAAAGGTCATTTACCACCTTCACAAGTGCAGTCTCAGTGCTATGATGGGGTCTAAAACCAGACTGAAGCGTTTCGTATACATTGTTTGTCTTCAGGAAGGCAGTGAGTTGCTGTGCAACAGCTTTTTCAAAAAAAATTGAGAGGAATGGAAGATTCGATATAGGCCGATAGTTTTTTATAATTTCTGGATCAAGATTCGGCTTTTTCAAGAGAGGCTTTATTACTGCCACTTTTAGTGAGCTTGGTACACATCTGGTGGATAGAGAGCCGTTTATTATGTTCAACATAGGAGGGCCAAGCACAGGAAGCAACTCTTTCAGTAGTTTAGTTGGAATAGGGTCAGTATGCAGCTTGAGGGTTTGGAGGCCATGATTATTTTCATCATTGCGTCAAGAGATATAGTACTAAAACACTTTAGTATCTCCCTTGATCCTAGGTCCTGGCAGAGTTGTGTAGACTCAGGACAATGGAGCTTTGGAGGAATACCCAGATTTAAAGAGGAGTCTGTAATTTGCTTTCTAATGATCATGAACTTTTCCTCAAAGAAGTTCATAAATTTATTAATGCTGAAGTGAAAGCCATCCTCCATTTGCGAAGGCTGCTTTTTAGTTAGCTTTGCGACAGTATCAAAAAGAAATTTCGGATTGTTCTTATTTTCCTCAATTAAATTGGAAAAATAGGATGATCGAGCAGCAGTGAGGGCTCTTCGATACTGCACGGTACTGTCTTTCCAAGCTAGTCGGAAGAGTTCCAGTTTGGTGTGGCGCCATTTCCGTTCCAATTTTCTGGAAGCTTGCTTCAGAGCTCGTGTATTTTCTGTATACCAGGGAGCTAGTTTCTTATGACAGATGTTTTTAGTTTTTAGGGGGGCAACTGCATCTAGGGTATTGCGCAAGGTTAAATTGAGTTCCTCGGTTAGGTGGTTTACTGATTTTTGTCCTCTGACGTCCTTGGGTAGGCAGAGGCAGTCTGGAAGGGCATCAAGGAATCTTTGGGTTGTCTGAGAATTTATAGTACGACTTTTAATGCTCCTTGGTTGGGGTCTGAGCAGATTATTTGTTGCAATTGCAAACGTAATAAAATGGTGGTCCGATAGTCCAGGATTATGAGGAAAAACATTTAGATCCACAACATTTATTCCATGGGACAAAACTAGGTCCAGAGTATGACTGTGGCAGTGAGTAGGTCCAGAGACATGTTGGACAAAACCCACTGAGTCGATGATGGCTCCGAAAGCCTTTTGGAGTGGGTCTGTGGACTTTTCCATGTGAATGTTAAAGTCACCAAAAATTAGAATATTATCTGCTATGACTACAAGATCCGATAGGAATTCAGGGAACTCAGTGAGGAACGCTGCATATGGCCCAGGAGGCCTGTAAACAGTAGCTATAAAAAGTGAGTGAGTAGGCTGCATAGATTTCATGACTAGAAGCTCAAAAGACGAAAACGTCATTGTTTTTTTGTTTTTTTTGTAAATTGAAATTTGCTATCGTAAATGTTAGCAACACCTCCGCCTTTGCCGGATGCACGGGGGGTATGGTCACTAGTGTAACCAGGGGGTGAGGCCTCATTTAACACAGTAAATTCATCAGGCTTAAGCCATGTTTCAGTCAGGCCAATCACATCAAAATTGCTCCTAACTTCTCCCATTTCGAAATCCCTATCACTGGTGCTCTAGACTGACAATTTTAATATAGCTTTGTCTATGTTTACTTCCTCTTTTAAGAACTGCTGTGTCGACGGCTGCGGTTTAAGACCTGCCTTTTTCGTTTCCACATCTGCTTTTCTGTTGTTGTTACTGACACTATCTGTCCCTCTAATGTGGGCCTCACATATACAAATAGCTAACTTTTCTGGCAAAAGTACAGCATCTAATAGATTCTAAATCAACTGAGTGTGTGTAATAGGTTTCCCAGAAGTGGTTACCATTCCCCTGCTTCTCCATTGGGCTGCAAATATGTGTACTGTGTTAAATGCATAGGCACTGTCTGTGTAAATAGTAATACGTTTTCCTGTCCCTAACTGACACGCACGGGTAAGTGCTACTATTTCTGCCTATTGTGCTGAATAGTTTCTCGGTAACGGCTCTGCTTCCAAGACCTCTGTGTCTGTAACTATAGCATATCCTGTCGCATTAGTACCATCATGGTTCTTTCTTGATGATCCATCTACAAACATAGTCAGTTCCCCATCAGGTAAAGCTAGATAAGTCAAATCGGGTCTTGGTAGGACAACTTTCTCAGTTTCTGTTACACAATCATTTGGGCTGCCATCTGTTACAATATGAACTAATGTTGAGGGGTTCAAAGTAGTACAACATCCTATTGTCAAATTAGGCATGTTCAAAAGAATTATCATACGAGACAAATGTCTAGCTGGTGACATGTAAGCCATCTTATGTTCTAACAACAGTATGGATACGGCATGAGGAACTTTTAAAGTCAAATCATGATAGAGCACAACAGATGCCGAGTCCTCAACTGCCTGAGCTGCTGCCACCACAGACTGCAAACATTGTGGCATGGCTTGGGCTACTTCATCTAATCAGGAGGAATAGTAAGCAATAGGCCTATTTTTTCCCCCGTGTCTCTGGGTCAGTACTGATGTCATGAACCCCTCCCTACAGTCTACTGTCTGGGTAAAGGGGCGATCATGTCTGGGAAACGCCAGTACTGAGCTAGATGTTAATAACTTTTTAATGTTTACAAACTGATTTTCAGCCTCATCTGTCCACTTGATCTTATCTTTTGCTGCCATAGCTTTACCATATATCAACTCACTAAGCTTCCCTGTATGTAATGGAAAATGGGGTATCCACGCACGGCAATAGTTAATCATTCCAAGAAAACTCATCATTTGTTTCTTATTGAGTGGTTTAGGTTCTTCTAGGATGGCTGTCTTTCTGGTAGAATTAACCTCTTACATCTAGACGTTCCACTAGCGGAACACCGCTCCAATATCCAATGATAGGGCGTGGCGCGAAATACAAACTCCTCGAAAATCCGAAAACTTCAATTTTTCAAACATATGACTATTTTACACCATTTTAAAGACAAGACTCTCCTTTATCTAACCACACTGGCTGTTAGCCAGCCTGCCAGCTTAGTGGAGTCTGCCACTAGCACAGTCAGTGTAGTCGGCTCAGCTATCCCCATTGAGACCGTGTCAGTGCCTCGATCTAGGTTGGGCAAAACTAAACATGGCGGAGTTTGCCTTAGCAATCTCACTGGAATAAAGACCTCCTCCATTCCTGCCATTATTGAAAGAGATCGTGATACCTCACATCTCAAAATAGGGCTACTTAATGTTAGATCCCTCACTTCCAAGGCAGTTATAGTCAATGAACTAATCACCGATCATAATCTTGATGTGATTGGCCTGACTGAAACATGGCTTAAGCCTGATGAATTTACTGTGTTAAATGAGGCCTCACCTCCTGGTTACACTAGTGACCATATCCCCCGCGCATCCCGCAAAGGTGGAGGTGTTGTTAACATTTACGATAGCAAATTTCAATTTACAAAAAAAACAACAACGACATTTTCGTCTTTTGAGCTTCTAGTCATGAAATCTATGCAGCCGACTCAATCACTTTTTATAGCTACTGTTTACAGGCCTCCTGGGCCATATACAGCGTTCCTCACTGAGTTCCCTGAATTCCTATCGGACATTGTAGTCTTAGCAGATAATATTCAAATTTTTGGTGACTTTAATATTCACATGGAAAAGACCACAGACCCACTCCAAAAGGCTTTCGGAGCCATCATCGACTCAGTGGGTTTTGTCCAACATGTCTCTGGACCTACTCACTGCCACAGTCATACTCTTGACCTTGTTTTGTCCCGTGAAATAAATGTTGTGGATCTTAATGTTTTTCCTCATAATCCTGGACTATCGGACCACCATTTTATTACGTTTGCAATCGCAACAAATAATCTGCTCAGACCCCAACCAAGGAGCATCAAAAGTCGTGCTATAAATTCCCAGACAACCCAAAGATTCCTTGATGCCCTTCCAGACTCCCTCTGCCTGCCCAAGGACGTCAGAGGACAAAAATCAGTTAACCACCTAACTGAGGAACTCAATTTAACCTTGCGCAATTCCCTAGATGCAGTCGCACCCCTAAAAACTAAAAACATTTGTCATAAGAAACTAGCTCCCTGGTATACAGAAAATACACGAGCTCTGAAGCAAGCTTCCAGAAAATTGGAACGGAAATGGAGCCACACCAAACTGGAAGTCTTCCGACTAGCTTGGAAAGACAGTACCGTGCAGTATCGAAGAGCCCTCACTGTTGCTCGATCATCCTATTTTTCCAACTTAATTGAGGAAAATAAGAACAATCCGAAATTTATTTTTGATACTGTCACAAAGCTAACTAAAAAGCAGCATTCCCCAAGAGAGGATGGCTTTCACTTCAGCAGTAATAAATTCATGAACTTCTTTGAGGAAAAGATCATGATCATTAGAAAGCAAATTACGGACTCCTCTTTAAATCTGCGTATTCCTCCAAAGCTCCGTTGTCCTGAGTCATCACAACTCTGCCAGGACCTAGGATCAAGGGAGACACTAAAGTGTTTTAGTACTATATCTCTTGACACAATGATGAAAATAATCATGGCCTCTAAACCTTCAAGCTGCATACTGGACCCTATTCCAACTAAACTACTGAAAGAGCTGCTTCCTGTGCTTGGCCCTCCTATGTTGAACATAATAAACGGCTAGAACCAAAAAATGTGATCATATTACTCCAGTGTTAGCCTCCCTACACTGGCTTCCTGTTAAGGCAAGGGCTGATTTCAAGGTGTTACTGCTAACCAACAAAGCATTACATGGGCTTGCTCCTACCTATCTTTCCTATTTGGTCCTGCCATACATACCTACACGTACGCTACGGTCACAAGACGCAGGCCTCCTAATTGTCCCTAGAATTTCTAAGCAAACGGCTGGAGGTAGGGCTTTCTCCTATAGAGCTAAATTTTTATGGAATAGTCTGCCTACCCATGTGAGAGATGTAGACTCGGTCTCAACCTTTAAGTCTTTACTGAAGACTCATCTCTTCAGTGGGTCCTATGATTGAGTGTAGTCTGTCCCAGGAATGTGAAGGTGAACGGAAAGGCTCTGGAGCAACGAACCGCCCTTGCTGTCTCTGTTCCCCTCTCTCCACTGGCATTCTCTGCCTCTAACCCTATTACAGGGGCTGAGTCACTGGCTTATTGGTGTTCTTCCATGCCGTCCCTATTAGGGGTGCATCACTTGAGTGGGTTGAGTCACTGACGTGGTCTTCCTGTCTGAGTTGGCGCCCCCCCCTTGTGTTGTGCCGTGGCGGAGATCTTTGTGGGCTATACTCGGCCTTGTCTCAGGATGGTAAGTTGGTGGTTGAAGATATCCCTCTAGTGGTGTGTGGACTGTGCTTTGGCAAAGTGGGTGGGGTTATATCCTTCCTGTTTGACCCTGTCCGCGGGTATCGTTGGATGGGGCCACAGTGTCTCCTGACCCCTCCTGTCTCAGCCTCCAGTATTTATGCTGCAGTAGTTTATGTGTCGGGGGGCTAGGGTCAGTCTGTTATATCTGGAGAATTTCTCCTGTCTTATCCGGTGTCCTGTGTGAATTTAATTATGCTCTCTCTAATTCTCTCTCTCTTTCTCTCTTTCTTTCTTTCTCTCTCTCGGAGGACCTGAGCCCTAGGTCCATGCCTCAGGACTACCTGACATGATGACTCCTTGCTGTCCCCAGTCCACTTGGCCGTGCTGCTGCTCCAGTTTCAACTGTTGTGCCTGCGGCTATGGAACCCTGACCTGTTCACCAGACGTGCTACCTGTCCCAGACCTTCTGTTTTCAACTCTCTAGAGACAGCAGGAGTGGTAGAGATACTCTCAATGATCGGCTATGAAAAGCCAACTGACATTTACTCCTGAGGTGCTGACCTGTTGCACTCTCAACATCCATTGTGATTATTATTATTTGACCATGCTGGTCATTTATGAACATTTGAACATCTTGGCCATGTTGTGTTATAATATCCACCCGGCACAGCCAGAAGAGGACTGGCCACCCCTCATAGCCTGGTTCCTCTCTAGGTTTCTTCCTAGGTTCTGGCCTTTCTAGGGAGTTTTTCCTAGCCACCCCTCATAGCCTGGTTCCTCTCTAGGTTTCTTCCTAGGTTCTGGCCTTTCTAGGGAGTTTTTCCTAGCCACCGTGCTTCTACACCAACATTGCTTGCTGTTTGGGGTTTTAGGCTGGGTTTCTGTACAGCACTTTGAGATATCAGCTGATGTAAGAAGGGCTTTATAAATACATTTGGTTTGATTTACCAGATTTGGTTTGACCCTCTACAATTGTCCTTGGACTCTTCCCAGTTTTATATTGCAACAACAACAAAATATGCTTTCATTGATTTCCAACATGATTTGAACATATAAAATGTGTCTGTATTTTCCTTATAAACAGTTGTAACAATAACAATCTAATCCTCAAATAAAATGCCAACCTGTGCTGTAACTGCAGTAGCAGAATTACACCATGGCTTGATGTCTTAACTACAACAGCTGTTGCCATATTTTAGCTTTCAGTCAAACTCGGCAAACATGAAACTAAAACTTAAGTTTAGGCATTAATTCTGAATAGTTAAGATTAGTGTAAAGTAAAGGGAAAAGCTTAATAAAATACAATAACAAACTTTCTAGCGCATAGAGAATTGAACACCCAACCTTTGGATTGGGAGTCTGCAGCTTATATATAGTTGAAGTCTGAGGTTAACATTCACCTTAGCCAAATACATTTAAACTCAATTTTTCAATACCCCCTCCTCTCCCCTACCTTCCCTATACCCCCTCCTCTCTCCTACCTTCCCTATACCCCCCTCCTCTCCCCTACCTTCCCTATACCCCCTCCTCTCCCCTACCTTCCCTATACCCCCTCCTCTCCCCTACCTTCCCTATACCCCCCTCCTCTCCCCTACCTTCCCTATACCCCCTCCTCTCCCCTACCTTCCCTATACCCTCCTCCTCTCCCCTACCTTCCCTATACCCCCTCCTCTCCCCTACCTTCCCTATACCCCCCTCCTCTCCCCTACCTTCCCTATACCCCTCCTCTCCCCTACCTTCCCTATACCCCCTCCTCTCCCCTACCTTCCCTATACCCCCTCCTCTCCCCTACCTTCCCTATACCCCCTCTTCTCCCCTACCTTCCCTATACCCTCCTCCTCTCCCCTACCTTCCCTATACCCCCTCCTCTCCCCTACCTTCCCTATACCCCTCCTCTCCCTACCTTCCCTATACCCCCTCCTCTCACCTACCTTCCCTATACCCCCTTCCTCTCCCCTACCTTCCCTATACCCCCTCCTCTCCCCTACCTTCCCTATACCCCCCTCCTCTCCCCTACCTTCCCTATACCCCCCTCCTCTCCCCTACCTTCCCTATACCTCCTCCTCTCCCCTACCTTCCCTATACCCTCCTCTCCCCTACCTTCCCTATACCCCCTCCTCTCCCCTACCTTCCCTATACCCCCCTCCTCTCCCCTACCTTCCCTATACCCCCCTCCTCTCCCCTACCTTCCCTATACCCCCCTCCTCTCCCCTACCTTCCCTTTACCCCCCTCCTCTCCCCTACCTTCCCTATACCCCCCCTCCTCTCCCCTACCTTCCCTATACCCCCTCCTCTCCCCTACCTTCCCTATACCCCCCTCCTCTCCCCTACCTTCCCTATACCCCCCTCCTCTCCCCTACCTTCCCTCTACCCCCTCCTCTCCCCTACCTTCCCTATACCCCCCTCCTCTCCCCTACCTTCCCTATACCCCCCTCCTCTCCCCTACCTTCCCTATACCTCCTCCTCTCCCTACCTTCCCTATACCCCCCTCCTCTCCCCTGCCTTCCCTATACCCCCCTCCTCTCCCCTACCGTCCCAATACCCCCTCCTCTCCCCTACCTTCCCTTTACCCCCCTCCTCTCCCCTACCTTCCCTATACCCCCCCTCCTCGCCCCTACCTTCCCTATACCCCCTCCTCTCCCCTACCTTCCCTATACCCCCTCCTCTCCCCTACCTTCCCTATACCCCCCTACCTTCCCTATACCCCCTCTTCTCCCCTACCTTCCCTATACCCCCTCTCCTCTCCCCTACCTTCCCTATACCCCCTCCTCTCCCCTAACTTCCCTATACCCCCCTCCTCTCCCCTACC
The DNA here is from genome assembly GCF_965601325.2 of Salmo salar. Taxonomy (NCBI): domain Eukaryota; kingdom Metazoa; phylum Chordata; class Actinopteri; order Salmoniformes; family Salmonidae; genus Salmo; species Salmo salar. The sequence goes on along the minus strand of NW_027675321.1, from coordinate 2,080,547 downwards.
TTCCCTATACCCCCCTCCTCTCCCCTACCTTCCCTATACCCCCTCCTCTCCCCTACCTTCCCTATACCCCCCTCCTCTCCCCTACCTTCCCTATACCCCTCCTCTCCCTACCTTCCCTATACCCCCTCCTCTCCCCTACCTTCCCTATACCCCCCTCCTCTCCCCTACCTTCCCTATACCCCCTCCTCTCCCCTACCTTCCCTATACCCCCTCCTCTCCCCTACCTTCCCTATACCCCCTCCTCTCCCCTACCTTCCCTATACCCCCCTCCTCTCCCCTACCTTCCCTATACCCCCCTCCTCTCCCCTACCTTCCCTATACCCCCTCCTCTCCCCTACCTTCCCTATACCCCCCTCCTCTCCCCTACCTTCCCTATACCCCCCTCCTCTCCCCTACCTTCCCTATACCCCCCCCCCCCATTATGTTGGACCATGTTTATTTGTTTGAATCTTGTCTTTGTTTGTGATCAGGTTAGAAGAGAATGACTCCTCAATCCAAGAGGTCCTGGAGCAGCTGTGATCAGGTTAGAAGAGAATGACTCCTCAACCCAAGAGGCCCTGGAGCAGCTGTGATTAGGTTAGAAGAGAATGACTCCTCAACCCAAGAGGCCCTGGAGCAGCTGTGATCAGGTTAGAAGAGAATGACTCCTCAACCAAAGAGGCCTTGGAGCAGCTGTGATCAGGTTAGAAGAGAATGACTCCTCAACCCAAGAGGCCCTGGAGCAGCAGTGAGAGAGCATCAGTGTGGAAAGAAACGTTTGGGGAAATTTAAAGAAAGTTTCCTGGTAAAGAGGATTGTCTGTTACGTAAAGGGTCAGAGCCACTGAGTGGACAAAATATTAAGGATACCTTCCTAATATTGAGTTACGCCTGGTCAGTTTGTCATGGAAAGAAAAGGTGTCCTTAATGTTTTGTGTAAATTACATAATAATTATACATTTATGGATTGTTTTATGTTGCCTATTGTTTTCTCTTTATTCAACCTGCCATCTACCCACCTGGGGACTGAGGGTTATGAGAGAACCCCCACATCACTAGCTTCTCTTTATTCAACCTGCCATCTACCCACCTGGGGACTGAGGGTTATGAGAGAACCCCCACATCACTAGCTTCTCTTTATTCAACCTGCCATCTACCCACCTGGGGACTGAGGGTTATGAGAGAACCCCCACATCACTAGCTTCTCTTTATTCAACCTGCCATCTACGCACCTGGGGACTGAGGGTTATGAGAGAACCCCCACATCACTAGCTTCTCTTTATTCAACCTGCCATCTACCCACCTGGGGACTGAGGGTTATGAGAGAACCCCCACATCACTAGCTTCTCTTTATTCAACCTGCCATCTACCCACCTGGGGACTGAGGGTTATGAGAGAACCCCCACATCACTAGCTTCTCTTTATTCAACCTGCCATCTACCCACCTGGGGACTGAGGCTTATGAGAGAACCCCCACATCACTAGCTTGCATGTTCTGCAGCCTTGTAAAGATAAGGAGGGGACGACTGGGAGGCAGGTTGGCATTTATTGTCATGAATCTTGCCCTGGAGGCAGGTTGGCATTTATTGTCATGAATCTTGCCCTGGAGGCAGGTTGGCATTTATTGTCATAAATCTTGCCCTGGAGGCAGGTTGGCATTTATTGTCATGAATCTTGCCCTGGAGGCAGTTCAGCAAAGTGGTTACTAGCTGGCACAGGCACAAAATAATACAATCCGATTTTAATCCTAACCTCAACCCTAACCACACTGCTAATCCTTCCCTTAAATTAAGACCATAAAACAAAATTATTTTCCACAGACAATTCTGACTTTGCAGCTGACATATCTAGAGGAAATCGCAGTTCTGCCTCCATGTCAAGATTCATGACAAACGTCAACATGAGACAGGGAGAAGCAATGTAAAAATCAATAACAAAATTGTTTTCACAATTAACATGCTTTTTCTTGTTTCAAGTATGTTTTATTATGAAAAGTACAATTTATCCATGTATACTTGTACAACTATCGAGCGTATGTCCACATATAATTGTACAATTTGTTTTTCCAACATAAAAGACAAGAAATGATCACATTGGTATTTTAACAGTGTTATTGTAAGAGTTTAAATGTTTAAACAGAGGATACATCTAAAACAGGGATAAAACAAGTGTAGTATGTTCTGAGAATGTTACTTTAACGTCGACTCATAACGTCACACTATAACTTCATGGGAGTCTTGTGGAAAGACTGCATGTTGTTTTGGGTGGATTGAGTGACGTCTTCATCAACATTTTGCAGAATATTCAGGTAATATTTTCACCTCTTGTCGGCTGCAGACATTCATAAGGAGTTCCAGTAGTTTATTTGTCATTTGCAGGTATTAAAAGTAATACATACATTGTAATTCCTTGTTGGATCTCTCTCACATACAGGACAGTACATACCAGATACCAGAGGAGGCTGCTGAGGGGAGGACGGCTCATAATAATGTCTGGAACAGAGTGAATGAAATGGAACACATGGAAACCACGTGTTTGATACCATTCCACTTATTCCACTCCAGCCACTACAAGCCTGTCCTCCCTAAATAAGGTCCCACCAACCTCCTGTGGTACAAACACAAACAGTAAAATATATCATAAAAAATGCAAAGTGGTAAAAGATCAGAAAATATTACAAGCCTGTCACGTGTGAGTGTCCAGTGTGTGTTTGTCCATTGTGTGTGTGTTCAGTGTGTGTGTGTGTCAGTGTTTATGTGTGTCAGTGTATGTGTGTGTGTGTGTGTGTGTGTCCAGTGAGTGTGTGTGTCCAGTGAGTGTGTGTGTGTGTCATTGTGTGTGTGTGTTCAGTGTGTGTGTGTGTCAGTGTTTATGTGTGTCAGTGTGCGTGTAAGTGTGTGTGTGTGTGTGTGTGTGTGTGTGTGTGTGTGTGTGTGTGTGTGTGTGTGTGTGTGTGTGTGTGTGTGTCAGTGTTTGTGTGTGTGTGTGTCCAGTGTGTGTTGAGTGTGTGTATATCCAGTGTGTGTTTGTGTGTGTGTGTCCAGTGTGTGTGTGTGTGTGTCCAGTGTGTGTTGAGTGTGTGTATATCCAGTGTGTGTGTGTGTGTGTGTGTGTGTGTGTCCAGTTATTATTTTAGGGACACTGAAGAGCCAACATAATCAACTCTAAATCCTGGATAGAGGGGCTCAGTGAATGTGGAGGTGAATGTGATCAGGTGGGTCAGTGTGTCAGAGGAGGCTCTATAGAAGAACAGAGTGCCGGCTGGCCAGTCCAGATACACTCCTACTCTGTGGGAGCTGGAGGAGGGGACGACTATGGTAGTGAGATTATTATTGTGCCAGGCAGAGTAACTGTTGTCAGAGCAGAACAGACTCCAGGACTTGTCATTGTGTCCAAGACAACAGTCATCACCCCTTCCTCTCCTGTTGATTCCTTTATATGTCACTCCTATACCAGCCCCCCCACTCCACTCTACCTCCCAGTAACAGCGCCCAGTCAGACCTTCTCTACACAGCACCTGTCTCCAGTCCTCAAATTTCTCTGGGTGATCAGGATATGGCTGCTTCTCTCTCCTCCATGTCACCTTTCTGTTCTCCTCAGACAGAGAGAGGTGTCTGTTTACTGTGTTTGGGTCCAGTGTGAGATCACAGATATCTGATGGATGAAACCAGACACAATATTAGAAATCATCATCATTCACATTAGAATGTTAACCTCTATGGGCTAGGTGGGACGCTAGCGTGCCACCCGTGGTGCACTCCATCAACAGCAGGTGCATTTCAAGAGCGGCAAATTTGAATCCAAATAAATGTCCAAATTCAAATTTTTCAAACATACAACTATTTTACACCCTTTGAAAGATAAACATCTCCTTAATCTAACCACGTTTTATGATTTCAAAAAGGTTTTACGGCGAAAGCATAAATTTAGAGTATGTTAGGACAGTACATTTACAAGAGTTGTGTGTAATGTTTTGTCAATTCAAAGACAGGGTCACCAAAACCATAAAACCAGCTAAAATGATGCACTAACTTTTTACAATCTCCATCAGATGACACTCCTAGGACATTATGTTAGACAATGCATGCATTTTTAGTTCTATCAAGTTCATATTTATATCCAAAAACAGCGTTTTACTATGGCATTGATGTTGAGGAAATCGTTTCCCTCCAATAACCGGCAGTCAAGTCAGCACCACTAATTAAATAATTAAAATGAGAAAACATTGGTAAAATATTATATTGTCATTTAAAGAATTATAGATTTACATCTCTTGAACGCAATCAACTTGCCAGATTTAAAAATAACCTTACTGGGAAATCACACTTTGCAATAATCTGAGCACTGCGCCCAGAAAAATACGCGTTGCGATACAGACTAGACGTCATGTTGGGGAGATCTAAAATCGAAAATACTATGTAAATAATCCATTACCTTTGATTCTCTTCATCAGATGTCACTTCCAGGTATCACAGGTCCATAACGAATGTAGTTTTGTTCAAAAAAGCTCATCATTTATGTCCAAAAATCTCCGTCTTGTTAGCACATGATCTAAGCCAGCCGGACTTCTCGTCATGAACGAGGGGAAAAAATATATTTACGTTCGTTCAAACATGTCAAACGTTGTATAGCATAAATCATTAGGGCCTTTTTTAACCAGAACATGAATAATATTCAAGGTGGACGAATGCATACTCTTTTATAACGTATTGGAACGAGGGTACCCAACATGAACTCGCGCGCCAGGTGTCTAATGGGCCATCATCGTTCCATGGCTCTTGTTCGGTCAGATCTCCCTCCAGAAGACTCAAAACACTTTGTAAAGGCTGGTGACATCTAGTGGAAGCAATAGGAAGTGCCAAAATATTCCTCAGCCCCTGTGTTTTTCAATGGGATAGGTTTAAAGGTAATACAACACATCAGGTATCCACTTCCTGTCAGAAAATGTCTCAGGGTTAACAGGTTAACCTCTTAGGGCTAAGGGGCAGTATTTACACCGCCGGATAAAAAACGTACCCGATTTAATCTGGTTACTACTCCTACCCAGTAACTAGAATATGCATATACTTATTAGATATGGATAGAAAACACCCTAAAGTTTCTAAAACTGTTTGAATGGTGTCTGTGAGTATAACAGAACTCATTTGGCAGGCAAAAATCTGAGATGGTTTCATGCAGGAAGTGGCCTGTCTGACAAGGTGTCGTTCTTCTTGTCTCTGTTTATTGAAGAGTGAGGATCTTAGCTGTCCCGTGACACTTCCTACGGCTGCCATAGGCTCTCAGAAGGCGGCAAAACGCAGAATTGTGGCTTTGCAGACTCTGGCTGAAAAAAAGTAGCGCGTTTGGGTAGTGGCTGGTTACAGTACTGTGAGACTCAGGCTCGTGCCCGCGTGACCGTAAGGTTTGTTTTCATTCCTCTGTTTAGCTAAATGGACATTCCCGGTCGGAATATTATCGCTTTTTTTACGAGAAAAATGGCATAAAAATGGATTTTAAACAGCGGTTGACATGCTTCGAAGTACGGTAATGGAATATTTAGATTTTTTTTGTCACGAATTGCGCCATGCGCACGACCCTGATTTACCATTTCAGATAGTGTCTGGGACGCACGAACAAAACGCCGCTATTCGGATATAACGATGGATTATTTTGGACCAAACCAACATTTGTTATTGAAGTAGCAGTCCTGGGAGTGCATTCTGATGAAGACAACAAAAGGTAATCAAACTTTTATAATAGTAAATCTGATTATGGTGAGTGCTAAACTTGCCGGGTGTCTAAATAGCTAGCCTGTGATGCCTGGGCTATGTACTTAGAATATTGCAAAATGTGCTTTCACCAAAAAGCTATTTTAAAATCGGACATATCGAGTGCATAGAGGAGTTCTGTATCTATAATTCTTAAAATAATTGTTATGCTTTTTGTGAACGTTTATCGTGAGTAATTTAGTAAAATGTTAGCGAATTCCCCGGAAGTTTGCTAGTTCTGAACGTCACATGCTAATGTAAAAAGCTGGTTTTTGATATAAATATGAACTTGATTGAACAAAACATGCATGTATTGTATAACATAATGTCCTAGGGTTGTCATCTGATGAAGATCATCAAAGGTTGGTGCTGCATTTAGCTGTCTTCTGGGTTTTTGTGACATTATATGCTAGCTTGAAAAATGGGTGTCTGATTATTTCTGGCTTGGTACTCTGCTGACATAATCTAATGTTTTGCTTTCGTTGTAAAGCCTTTTTGAAATCGGACAGTGTGGTTAGATTAACAAGAGTCTTGTCTTTAAATAGCTGTAAAATAGTCATATGTTTGAGAAATTGAAGTAATAGCATTTCAAAGGTTTTGAAAATCACGCCACAGGATTCAACTGGCTGTTACGTAGGTGGGACGAATTCGTCCCGCCTAGCCCAGAGAGGTTAAAATGTAATATTGTCATTCTAAGATTTATAGATGAATATCTCTTGAAAGCACCTGTCATACCAGATTTAAAAATAACTTTACTGGGTAATCACACTTAGCGATAAAAGGGGATGCGATACTCAGAAAATGAGCTAGTAAATACAGCTCGGCGCCATCTTGGAACAATCGCATATCACATCTAATGTTGTATAATATTGTCAATAATCCCTTACCTTTAGTTGTCTTCATCAGAAAGCACTTCCAGGGATCCCAGGTCCACAACAGATGTATTTTCGGTCGAAAAAGTCCATCCTTTATGTTCCATTAGCTTGCTGTTGTTAGCGCGTCCGAAGGGTGTATCCAACTACTCTGCCGTGCGTGCCACAGCAGTTTCGAAATAATCCTTTTTTTTCACATTTAGGTTCGTTCAAACATGTCAAACGTTGTATAACATAAATCTGCAGGGCCTGTTTCAACAAGAGAGCCAATAAGATTCGAGGGGGATGATTTCATCGTGTTTCAAAACGTTTCCAAAGGTGGGGGTAGACAGGGCCGCCGGCGTCATAATGGTGATGGCCCTCCCCCTGTAACCAATTTCCAACGCGTCTCATTCACTGAGTTTCGACAGTAGAAGGCTCAAAACACTTTGTAAAGACTGGCAACATCTTGTGGAAGCAATAGGAAGTGCTCAATAAACGATATCTCACGGTGTGAATAATAGGCGACGACGTGAAGTTGAGTCCACAATTCACAATTCCACTTCCTGGTTCAATCGGTCTCGGGGTTTTGACTGCCATATGAGTTCTGTTATACTCACAGACACCATTCAAACAGTTTTAGAAACTTTAGGGTGTTTTCTATCCACATGTATTAATTATATGCATATCCTAGCTTCTGAGTCTGATTAGTAGGCCGTTGAAATGGCCACGAATTTTTTCCAAAATGCGCTGTGGCGCCCCCTATCTTAGGGTAACGTCAAGAGGTTAAGTATATAGGATATATTCTAAGCCAACAGGACAGGGATATATGACATCTGTGGTGATCATGAAGAGTATGGAGATACATTTAACTCTGGCATTCTATATGGTTTACCTGATCAGCTAAAATGTAATCCATTATTTAAAGAGATAGATCCTAGTAAACCAACTACCCTAATCGTGTCCACCCAGTAAGTTGGGACCACTTCTTCCCATTTAATATACTTATCTATTATAAAAAATGTTTTTTTAAGTAGTTCGTTTTCCAATAGGCCACAAAGTGTTTCCGAACCTGCTCTACTATCCCCCCTGTTGACACATGGCTCTGCCCTTGAGTCAATCTTGCCGCATCTCTAAACAATGACTTAGGTAGTATTGGTAACTTATCATGATACCAAATACCGTCCTTATATAAATTGCTCCTAACTTCTCCCATTTTGAAATCCCTTTCACTGGTGCTCTAGACTGACAATTTTAATATAGCTTTGTCTATGTTTACTTCCAATTTTAAGAACTGCTGTGTCGACGGCTGCGGTTTAAGACCGGCCTTTTTCGTTTCCGCATCTGCTTTTCTGTTGTTGTTACTGACACTATCTGTCCCTCTAATGTGGGCCTCACATTTACAAATAGCTAACTTTTCTGGCAAAAGTACAGCATCTAATAGATTCAAAATCAACTGAGCGTGTGTAATAGGTTTCCCAGAAGTGGTTACCATTCCCCTGTTTCTCCATTGGGCTGCAAATATGTGTACTGTGTTAAATGCATAGGCACTGTCTGTGTAAATAGTAATACGTTTTCCTGTCCCTAACTGACACGCACGGGTAAGTGCTACTATTTCTGCTTATTGTGCTGAATAGTTTCTCGGTAACGGCTCTGCTTCCAAGACCTCTGTGTCTGTAACTATAGCATATCCTGTCGCATTAGTGCCATCAAGGTTCTTTCTTGATGATCCATCTACAAACATAGTCAGTTCCCCATCAGGTAAAGCTACATAAGTCAAATCGGGTCTTGGTAGGACAACTTTCTCAGTTTCTGTTACACAATCATGTGGGCTGCCATCTGTTGCAATAGGAACTAATGTTGAGGGGTTCAGAGTAGTACAACATCCTATTGTCAAATTAGGCATGTTCAAAAGAATTATCATACGAGACAAATGTCTAGCTGGTGACATGTAAGCCATCTAATGCTCTAACAACAGTATGGATACGGCATGAGGAACTTTTAACCTGTTATGGCTAGGGGGCAGTATTTTCACGGCTGGATAAAAAACGTACCCGATTTAATCTGGTTACTACTCCTGCCCAGTAACTAGAATATGCATATAATTATTGGCTTTTGATAGAAAACACCCTAAAGTTTCTAAAACTGTTTGAATGGTGTCTGTGAGTATAACAGAACTCATATGGCAGGCAAAAACCTGAGAAGATTTCATGCAGTAAGTGGCCTGTCTGACAAGGTGTCGTTCTTCTTGTCTCTGTTTATGGAAGAGTGAGGATCTTAGCTGTCCCGTGACAGGCTCTCAGAAGGCAGCAAAATGCTTAATCGTGGCTTTGCAGGCTCTGGCTGAAAAAAAGTAGCGCGTTTGGGTAGTGGCTGGTTACAGTACTGTGAGACTCAGGCTCGTGCCCGCGTCGACTGAAAGCTTTGTTTTCTTTCCTCTGTTTAGCTAAATGGACATTCCCGGTCTGAATATTATCGCTTTTTTACGAGAAAAATGGCATAAAAATGGATTTTAAACAGCGGTTGACATGCTTCGAAGTACGGTAATGGAATATTTAGATTTTTTTTGTCACGAATTGCGCCATGCTCGCGACCCTGATTTACCATTTCGGATAGTGTCTGGGACGCACGAACAAACCGCCGCTATTCGGATATAACGATGGATTATTTTGGACCAAACCAACATTTGTTATTGAAGTAGCAGTCCTGGGAGTGCATTCTGACGAAGACAACAAAAGGTAATCAAACTTTTATAATAGTACATCTGATATTGGTGAGTGCTAAACTTGCCGGGTGTCTAAATAGCTAGCCCGTGATGGCTGGGCTATGTACTTAGAATATTGCAAAATGTGCTTTCACCAAAAAGCTATTTTAAAATCGGACATATCGAGTGCATAGAGGAGTTCTGTATCTATAATTCTTAAAATAATTGTTATGCTTTTTGTGAACGTTTATCGTGAGTAATTTAGTAAATTGTTAGCAAATTCCCCGGAAGTTTGCGGGGGGTATGCTAGTTCTGAACGTCACATGCTAATGTAAAAAGCTGTTTTTTGATATAAATATGAACTTGATTGACCAAAAGATGCATGTATTGTATAACATAATGTCCTAGGTGTGTCATCTGATGAAGATCATCAAGGGTTAGTGCTGCATTTAGCTGTCTTCTGGGTTTTTGTGACATTATATGCTAGCTTGAAAAATGGGTGTCTGATTATTTCTGGCTTGGTACTCTGCTGACATAATCTAATGTTTTGCTTTCGTTGTAAAGCCTTTTTGAAATCGGACAGTGTGGTTAGATTAACAAGAGTCTTGTCTTTAAATAGCTGTAAAATAGTCATATGTTTGAGAAATTGAAGTAATAGCATTTCAAAGGTTTTGAAAATCATGCCACAGGATTCAACTGGCTGTTACGTAGGTGGGACGAATTCGTCCCGCCTAGCCCAGAGAGGTTAAAATGTAATATTGTCATTCTAAGATTTATAGATGAATATCTCTTGAAAGCACCTGTCATACCAGATTTAAAAATAACTTTACTGGGTAATCACACTTAGCGATAAAAGGGGATGCGATACTCAGAAAATGAGCTAGTAAATACAGCTCGGCGCCATCTTGGAACAATCGCATATCACATCTAATGTTGTATAATATTGTCAATAATCCCTTACCTTTAGTTGTCTTCATCAGAAAGCACTTCCAGGGATCCCAGGTCCACAACAGATGTATTTTCGGTCGAAAAAGTCCATCCTTTATGTTCCATTAGCTTGCTGTTGTTAGCGCGTCCGAAGGGTGTATCCAACTACTCTGCCGTGCGTGCCACAGCAGTTTCGAAATAATCCTTTTTTTTCACATTTAGGTTCGTTCAAACATGTCAAACGTTGTATAACATAAATCTGCAGGGCCTGTTTCAACAAGAGAGCCAATAAGATTCGAGGGGGATGATTTCATCGTGTTTCAAAACGTTTCCAAAGGTGGGGGTAGACAGGGCCGCCGGCGTCATAATGGTGATGGCCCTCCCCCTGTAACCAATTTCCAACGCGTCTCATTCACTGAGTTTCGACAGTAGAAGGCTCAAAACACTTTGTAAAGACTGGCAACATCTTGTGGAAGCAATAGGAAGTGCTCAATAAACGATATCTCACAGTGTGAATAATAGGCGACGACGTGAAGTTGAGTCCACAATTCAGAATTCCACTTCCTGGTTCAATCGGTCTCGGGGTTTTGACTGCCATATGAGTTCTGTTATACTCACAGACACCATTCAAACAGATTTAGAAACTTTAGGGTGTTTTCTATCCACATGTATTAATTATATGCATATCCTAGCTTCTGAGTCTGATTAGTAGGCCGTTGAAAATGGGCACGAATTTTTTCCAAAATGCGCTGTGGCGCCCCCTATCTTAGGGTAACGTCAAGAGGTTAAGTATATAGGATATATTCTAAGCCAACAGGACAGGGATATATGACATCTGTGGTGATCATGAAGAGTATGGAGATACATTTAACTCTGGCATTCTATATGGTTTACCTGATCAGCTAAAATGTAATCCATTATTTAAAGAGATAGATCCTAGTAAACCAACTACCCTAATCATGTCCACCCAGTAAGTTGGGACCACTTCTTCCCATTTAATATACTTATCTATTATAAAAAATGTTTTTTTAAGTAGTTCGTTTTCCAATAGGCCACAAAGTGTTTCCGAACCTGCTCTACTATCCCCCCTGTTGACACATGGCTCTGCCCTTGAGTCAATCTTGCCGCATCTCTAAACAATGACTTAGGTAGTATTGGTAACTTATCATGATACCAAATACCGTCCTTATATAAATTGCTCCTAACTTCTCCCATTTTGAAATCCCTTTCACTGGTGCTCTAGACTGACAATTTTAATATAGCTTTGTCTATGTTTACTTCCAATTTTAAGAACTGCTGTGTCGACGGCTGCGGTTTAAGACCGGCCTTTTTCGTTTCCGCATCTGCTTTTCTGTTGTTGTTACTGACACTATCTGTCCCTCTAATGTGGGCCTCACATTTACAAATAGCTAACTTTTCTGGCAAAAGTACAGCATCTAATAGATTCAAAATCAACTGAGCGTGTGTAATAGGTTTCCCAGAAGTGGTTACCATTCCCCTGTTTCTCCATTGGGCTGCAAATATGTGTACTGTGTTAAATGCATAGGCACTGTCTGTGTAAATAGTAATACGTTTTCCTGTCCCTAACTGACACGCACGGGTAAGTGCTACTATTTCTGCTTATTGTGCTGAATAGTTTCTCGGTAACGGCTCTGCTTCCAAGACCTCTGTGTCTGTAACTATAGCATATCCTGTCGCATTAGTGCCATCATGGTTCTTTCTTGATGATCCATCTACAAACATAGTCAGTTCCCCATCAGGTAAAGCTACATAAGTCAAATCGGGTCTTGGTAGGACAACTTTCTCAGTTTCTGTTACACAATCATGTGGGCTGCCATCTGTTGCAATAGGAACTAATGTTGAGGGGTTCAGAGTAGTACAACATCCTATTGTCAAATTAGGCATGTTCAAAAGAATTATCATACGAGACAAATGTCTAGCTGGTGACATGTAAGCCATCTAATGCTCTAACAACAGTATGGATACGGCATGAGGAACTTTTAACCTGTTATGGCTAGGGGGCAGTATTTTCACGGCTGGATAAAAAACGTACCCGATTTAATCTGGTTACTACTCCTGCCCAGTAACTAGAATATGCATATAATTATTGGCTTTTGATAGAAAACACCCTAAAATTTCTAAAACTGTTTGAATGGTGTCTGTGAGTATAACAGAACTCATATGGCAGGCAAAAACCTGAGAAGATTTCATGCAGTAAGTGGCCTGTCTGACAAGGTGTCGTTCTTCTTGTCTCTGTTTATGGAAGAGTAAGGATCTTAGCTGTCCCGTGACAGGCTCTCAGAAGGCGGCAAAATGCTTAATCGTGGCTTTGCAGGCTCTGGCTGAAAAAAAGTAGCGCGTTTGGGTAGTGGCTGGTTACAGTACTGTGAGACTCAGGCTCGTGCCCGCGTCGACCGAAAGCTTTGTTTTCTTTCCTCTGTTTAGCTAAATGGACATTCCCGGTCGGAATATTATCGCTTTTTTACGAGAAAAATGGCATAAAAATGGATTTTAAACAGCGGTTGACATGCTTCGAAGTACAGTAATGGAATATTTAGATTTTTTTTGTCACGAATTGCGCCATGCTCGCGACCCTGATTTACCATTTCGGATAGTGTCTGGGACGCACGAACAAAACGCCGCTATTCGGATATAACGATGGATTATTTTGGACCAAACCAACATTTGTTATTGAAGTAGCAGTCCTGGGAGTGCATTCTGACGAAGACAACAAAAGGTAATCAAACTTTTATAATAGTACATCTGATATTGGTGAGTGCTAAACTTGCCGGGTGTCTAAATAGCTAGCCCGTGATGGCTGGGCTATGTACTTAGAATATTGCAAAATGTGCTTTCACCAAAAAGCTATTTTAAAATCGGACATATCGAGTGCATAGAGGAGTTCTGTATGTATAATTCTTAAAATAATTGTTATGCTTTTTGTGAACGTTTATCGTGAGTAATTTAGTAAATTGTTAGCAAATTCCCCGGAAGTTTGCGGGGGGTATGCTAGTTCTGAACGTCACATGCTAATGTCAAAAGCTGTTTTTTGATATAAATATGAACTTGATTGACCAAAAGATGCATGTATTGTATAACATAATGTCCTAGGTGTGTCATCTGATGAAGATCATCAAGGGTTAGTGCTGCATTTAGCTGTCTTCTGGGATTTTGTGACATTATATGCTAGCTTGAAAAATGGGTGTCTGATTATTTCTGGCTTGGTACTCTGCTGACATAATCTAATGTTTTGCTTTCGCTGTAAAGCCTTTTTGAAATCGGACAGTGTGGTTAGATAAAACAGAGACTTGTCATTAAAATGCTGTGAAATAGTCATATGTTTGAAAAATTGAAGTTTTTGTATTTTTGAGGAATTTGTAATTCGCGCCACGCCTATCATTGGATATTGGAGCAGGTGTTCCGCTAGCGGAACGTCTAGATGTAAGAGGTTAAAGTCAAATCATGATAGAGCACAACAGATGCCGAGTCCTCAACTGCCTGAGCTGCTGCCACCACAGACTGCAAACATAGTGGCATGGCTTGGGCTACTTCATCTAACCTGTTAGGGCTAGGGGGCAGTATTGACACGGCTGGATAAAAAACATACCCGATTTAATCTGGTTACCACTCCTACCCAGTATCTAGAATATGCATATACTTATTACATATGGATAGAAAACACCCTAAAGTTTCTAAAACTGTTTGAATGGTGTCTGTGAGTATAACAGAACTCAAATGGCAGGTCAAAACCTGAGAGATTCCTTTACAGGAAGTGGCCTGTCTGACCATTTCTTGAACTTCTTTTCCATCTCTATCTTTTACTAAGGATCTCTGCTCTAACGTGACACTTCCCACGTCTTCCATAGGCGCTCAGAGCCCGGGAAAAAACAGAATGTCGTCATCCCAGCCCCAGGCTGAAACACATTATCGCCTTTCTCAAGTGGCCGATCAAGGGACTCTGGGCTTATGCGCGTGACCCGACCGCCCCCGCCTTTGTGATTTTTTCCTCTGTTTGCCAAAAAGGAGATTCCCTGTCGGAATATTATCGCTTTTCTACGAGAAACATGTCGTAAAAATTGATTTTAAACAGCGGTTGACATGCTTCGAAGTACGGTAATGGAATATTTAGAATTTTTTTGTCACGAATTGCGCCATGCGCACGACCCTTCTTTACCATTTCGGATAGTGTCTGGAACGCACGAACAAAACGCCGCTATTCAGATATAACGATGGATTATTTTGGACCAAACCAACATTTGTTATTGAAGTAGCAGTCCTGGGAGTGCATTCTGACGAAGACAACAAAAGGTAAACAAACTTTTATAATAGTAAATATGATTATGGTGAGTGCTAAACTTGCCGGGTGTCTAAATAGCTAGCCCGTGATGCCTGGGCTATGTACTTAGAATATTGCAAAATGTGCTTTCACCAAAAAGCTATTTTAAAATCGGACATATCGAGTGCATAGAGGAGGTCTGTATCTATAATTCTTAAAATAATTGTTATGCTTTTTGTGAACGTTTATCGTGAGTAATTTAGTAAAATGTTAGCGAATTCCCCGGAAGTTTGCGGGGGGTATGCTAGTTCTGAACGTCACATGCTAATGTAAAAAGCTGGTTTTTGATATAAATATAAACTTGATTGAACAATACATGCATGTTTTGTATAACATAATGTCCTAGGGTTGTCATCTGATGAAGATCATCAAAGGTGAGTGCTGCATTTAGCTGTCTTCTGGGTTTTGGTGACATTATATGCTAGCTTGAAAAATGGGTGTCTGATTATTTCTGGCTTGGTACTCTGCTGACAATCTAATGTTTTGCTTTCGTTGTAAAGCCTTTTTGAAATCGGACAGTGTGGTTAGATTAACGAGAGTCTTGTCTTTAAATAGCTGTAAAATAGTCATATGTTTGAGAAATTGAAGTAATAGGATTTTTAAGGTTTTGAAAATCGCGCCACAGGCTTCAAGTGGCTGTTACGTAGGTGGGACGAATTCGTCCCGCCTAGCCCATAGAGGCTAATCGGGAGGAATAGTAAGTAATAGGACTATTTTTTTTCCCCCGTGTCTCTGGGTCAGTACTGATGTGGGGGTGATTAGCGGGGCTATTTTTATTAGCTGGTCCGCCTTTTCTTTGTGCGGGATTGCGTTAATTTCATTGTATGCTGTGTGTGGTGACACGCTGTTTGTTGTACATTTTCAGTGTTGCATGTGTTTTGCGCAAGCTGTGTTTTGTCCCTTGTGTTTGGGGCACTTTGTTTGGTAGTGCGCTCCGTGCGCTGTTTGGGTTGGCTTGTCGTTTAGCCATTGTGCCTATTAAAGCCAATACCCTGAATCGCTGCTTCCTGCACTTGATTCCTCGTCAGCAAACACCCACGTCTTACAGAATCCCGCACCACGACTATGGAGTCAGCAGGAGCAGCGGCCAACCCCCTTCCCTCGATGGAGGAACGCGTGCTCCACCACACTACTGTCATCCACCGAATCGGATCCGCGATGGACCAGATGATGGCTCCTCCGACGCAGCCACCTCCGCCTCCCACTGCGTCTGGCTCTGGCGCGCTTCATCTGGCACTCCCGAGGGAGTATGATGGAGCGGCGGCTGGGTGCCAGGGATTTCTGCTCCAGCTTGAGCTGTACCTGGCCACCGTTAGACCTGTTCCCTCGGGAGAGGAGAGCGTGAGTGCCCTCGTTTCCTGCCTGACGGGCCGAGCTCTGGAGTGGGCAAATGCTGTCAGGAATGGTCCAGACTCGGCGAGGGACCACTACCCAGAGTTCACCCGCCGCTTTCGGGCCGTGTTCGACCACCCTCCGGAAGGAAGAGCGGCAGGTGAGCGGCTGTTCCACCTCAGGCAGGAGACGAGGAGCGCGCAGGACTTCGCGCTGGAGTTCAGGACCTTGGCTGCTGGGGCGGGGTGGAACGACAGGGCCCTTATAGACCATTACCGGTGCAGTCTCTGGGCGGACGTCCGCAGGGAGCTAGCCTGTCAAGACACCGCTCTGTCCCTGGATGAGCTTATCGATATGTCCATCCGTCTGGACAATCTGCTGGCTGCCTGCGGGCGTTCGGAAAGGGTCCTGTCCGTTCCACCCCCGTGCACCCCCGCCCCTACTCCGATGGAGGTGGGGGGGGGGGGGCTGTGCCAAGGGGCACCGAAGGAGGTGGCTCCTCCTGCACCAGCTGTGGTTGGAGAGGACACACGGCCGACCGGTGCTGGAGGAGCCAGTCTGGGAGTCGATAGGGCAGGCAGAACACTTCTCGGTCACCCCAGGTGAGTCAGCACCAAATTCACCCAGATCCCCCTGTTGGTCACGTGTTCTTACCTAATTTGTTTTCTGATTTTTTTTCCCTCTTCCCAGCGCTAGTCGATTCAGGCGCAGCTGGGAACTTTATGGATCGCGGACTTGCCATTAAGCTGGGCATTCCGCGAGTGCCGATAGATTCTCCCTTCCCCGTGCACTCCCTAGATAGCCGACCATTAGGGTCAGGGCTAGTCAGGGAGTCTACGGTTCCACTGGACATGGGGACGCAGGGGAATCATAAGGAACGGATTCGTTTTTTCCTTATTGATTCACCTGTGTTTCCGGTGGTGCTGGGGGTCCCCTGGCTGGCTGATCACAATCCCCAGATTTCGTGGAAACAGGGGATTCTACAGGGGTGGTCAGAGGAGTGTTCAGGGAAGTGTCTAGGAGTTTCCATAGGTGCCACGTCATTGGAGAGTCCAGACCAGGTGTCCACCGTGCGCTATCCCCCTGAATATGCCGATTTGGCGATCACTTTCTGTAAGAAGAAGGCGACTAAATTACCACCTCATCGACAGGGGGATTGTGCAATAAACCTCCAGATAAACGCTGCACTTCCCAAGAGTCACGTGTACCCATTGTCCCAGGAGGAGACGTTAGCTATGGAGACATATGTCACGGAATCTCTGAGACAGGGGTTCATTCGGCCCTCCATTTCACCCGTCTCCTCGAGTTTCTTTTTCGTGAAGAAAAAGGGGGGAGGTCTGCGTCCGTGCATTGATTATAGAGGTCTCAATTCCATTACAGTGCGGTTCAGTTACCCGCTACCTCTCATCGCTACGGCGGTGGAATCATTTCACGGAGCGCGTTTTTTCACGAAACTGGATCTCAGGAGCGCGTATAATCTGGTGCGTATTCGGGGGGAGACGAGTGGAAAACCGCATTTAGTACCACATCGGGCCACTATGAGTACCTCGTCATGCCGTATGGGTTGAAGAATGCTCCAGCCGTCTTTCAATCCTTTGTGGACGAGATTCTCAGGGACCTGCATGGGCAGGGCGTGATAGTGTATATCGACGATATCCTGATTTACTCCGCCACCCGCGCCGAGCATGTGTCCCTGGTGCGTAGGGTGCTTGGGAGATTGCTGGAGCATGACCTATACGTCAAGGCTGAGAAGTGTGAGTTCTCCAAACGAGCCGTCTCCTTCCTGGGTTATCGCATTTCCACCTCGGGGGTGGTGATGGAGTGTGACCGCGTTAAGGCCGTGCGTAATTGGCCGACTCCAGCCACGGTGAAGAAAGTGCAGCGGTTTTTGGGTTTTGCCAATTACTACCGGAGGTTCATCCGGGGTTTTGGCCAAGTGGCGGCTCCCATTACCTCACTGCTGAAAGGGGGGGACGGTGCGTTTATGATGGTCGACAGAGGCGGACAGGGCTTTCACCCAGTTGAAGGCACTGTTCACTGATGCGCCTGTGTTGGCGCACCCGGACCCTTCCTTACCATTCATAGTGGAGGTGGACGCGTCTGAGGCTGGGGTGGGTGCCGTGCTATCTCAGCGCTCGGGTACGCCACCGAAACTCCGCCCCTGTGCTTTCTTTTCTAGGAAGCTCAGTCCGGCGGAGCGCAACTATGATGTGGGGGACCGGGAGCTGTTGGCTGTGGTCAGGGCTCTGACCGTGTGGAGACACTGGCTTGAGGGGGCTAGACACCCTTTTCTCATCTGGACTGACCACCGGAACCTGGAGCATATCCGGGCAGCTAGGAGACTGAACCCGCGTCAGGCACGGTGGGCCATGTTCTTCACCCGGTTCCAGTTCACTATTTCGTATAGACCAGGTTCCATGAACACTAAGGCCGACGCGCTGTCCCGTCTTTATGACACTGAGGATCGGCCCATCGATCCTACTCCCATCCTTCCAGCCTCTAAGCTGGTCGCACCGGTGGTATGGGAGGTGGACGCGGACATCGAGCGGGCGCTACAGTTGGAGCCTGCGCCTTTTAACTGTCCAGCAGGCCGTAAGTACGTTCCGCTTGGTGTCCGTGATCAATTGATTCGATGGGCTCATATGTTACCCTTGTCGGGTCATCCTGGGGTGGCGAGGACAGTGCTAGGCCTTAGGGGGAGGTACTGGTGGCCCACCTTGGCTAAGGACGTGAGGTTTTATGTCTCTTCCTGTTCGGTGTGCGCCCAGAGTAAGGCTCCTAGGCACCTTCCTAGAGGGAAGTTATAACCCCTCCCCGTTCCGCAAAGGCCGTGGTCTCACCTGTCGGTGGACTTTCTCACCGATCTTCCCCCGTCTCAGGGGAAAACCACGGTTCTGGTAGTTGTGGATCAGTTCTCTAAGTCCTGCCGTCTCCTCCCGTTGCCCGGTCTCCCTACGGCCCTACAGACTGCGGAAGCTCTATTCACCCATGTCTTCCGGCACGGGTGGACATCATTTCTGATCGAGGTCCCCAGTTCACGTCTCGTGTATGGAGGGCGTTTATGGATCGCCTGGGGGTCTCGGTCAGCTTGACCACTGGTTATCACCCCAAGAGCAATGGGCAGGTGGAGAGAGTGAACCAGGAGGTGGGTAGGTTTCTGTGGTCGTACTGCCAGGACCGGCCAGGGGAGTGGTCCAGGTACATACCTTTGGCCGAACTGGCCCAAAACTCACTCCGCCACTCATCCACTAACATGTCACCATTTCAGTGTGTGTTAGGCTACCAGCCGGTCCTGGCACCGTGGCATCAGAGCCAGACCGAAGCTCCTGCGGTGGAGGATTGGGTGCAGCGCTCCAAGGAGACCTGGAGGGCTGTCCAGGAGGCCCTTAAACAAGCAGGAGGACGACAGAAGAGGAGCGCTGACCGCCACCGCAGTGAGGCCTCCGTATTCCAACCAGGGGACAGGGTCTGGCTCTCGACCCGAAACCTGCCCCTTCGCCTGACATACCGGAAGCTGGGTCCGCAGCGTGTAGGGCCCTTCAAAGTCCTGAGGAGGATAAACGAGGTGTGTTACAGATTACAACTCCCTTCTTATTATCGTATTAACCCCTCGTTTCATGTGTCTCTCCTCAGGCCGGTGGTAGCTGGTCCCTTACAAGACGGTGAGGTGCCGGAGGTCCCTTCGCCCCCTCTGGACATCGAGGGGTCCTCGGCATATACAGTACGTGCCATTCTGGACTCAAGACGCCGGGTGAGGGGCCTGCAGTACCTCGTGGACTGGGAGGGGTACGGTCCGGAGGAGAGGTGCTGGGTGCCGGTGGGGGACATACTGGATCCAGCACTGTTGTGGGATTTCCATCGCCTCCACCCGGATCGCCCTGCGCCTCGCCCTCCGGGTCATCCCCATGGCCGGTGTCGGCGCGCTGCGGGAGCCGCGCGTCGGGGGGGGGTACTGTCACGACCCCTGCCGAGGGTGACTCCTCTCCCTGTTCGGGTGGCGCTCGGCGGTCGTCATCACCGGCCTACTAGCTGCCACCGATCCCTTTTTTCCTTTTCTGTTGGTTTTATTGGTATCACCTGTGTTCCATTAGTGATTAGTTGGGTATTTAAGCCCGTTTCCCCACCTGTTCTGTGTGCGGGCTTATTTCGTTCTTGCACTGTGTATTGTGTAAGTGGAACGTGTTTTGGGTCATTGTATTTTGATTACACCCTGTTGTAATTTTGGTGTATACTCTCTTTGATGGTGCATTTATTAAAGCACTATTGCAAACACTCTTGTTTCCTGCACCTGACTCTACACCCACTACATCAAGCGTTACATTGTCATAGGTAACAGTAATGCCTCTGGCTCGGATGTACATGCATGGACGTGCGCATCGTACCCCCTGGTTTAGCACCTCATGAAATACTCACAGGAAGACCCATGAGAATCCTAAACACCCCGTTCCCACAGAACAGGTTGACACTGACGGGTTGCGAGGATCAAATGGTAAGCTACTGTGCTGCACTCAACAATGTTCTGAAGTCTATTTTCCCCAGGATAAAAGTGGCTTTGCCTGAACCAAAAGGAGGACAGCTCCACAAATTGCAGCCAGGAGATTGAGTGGTCAACAAGGAACTCCGCAGAAAGACTTGGCACCAACAGCACTGGACTGGTCCATTCCAGGTACTCCTGATGGTTGCAGAGCAGTCGACGTGGGTTCACGCCAGCCACTGCAGGAAAGTGCTCCACAACCCAGACGAAGATGTACCAGCCGATGAATCGTCATATGTGACCCCAGTGGCCATAGGAGGACCAGGACCGGACTCTACGCATCATTTCTTTTGCTTTCGTGGTCAGTCTTTTCATTGTTAGCTGTTGTCTGGGCCCTGGGAGTAGTGACAACAATACAACTGAAGAATACAACACCAGCATAGTCCCACGGTGGGACTTAACCTGTTGGGTCTAGGGGGCAGCATTTGCACGTCTGGATAAAAAAAATGTACCCGATTTAATCTGGTTACTAATCCTACCCAGTAACTAGAATATGCATATACTTATTATATATGGATAGAAAACACTCTAAAGTTTCCAAAACTGTTTGAATGGTGTCTGTGAGTATAACAGAACTCATTTGGCAGGCAAAACCCTGAGACATTTTCTGACAGGAAGTGGATACCTGATGTGTTGTATTGACTTTAAACCTATCCCATTGAAAAACACAGGGGTTTAGGAATATTTTGGCACTTCCTATTGCTTCCACTAGATGTCACCAGCCTTTACAAAGTGTTTTGAGTCTTCTGGAGGGAGATCTGACCGAACAAGAGCCATGGAACGATGATGTCCCATTAGACACCTGGCGCGCTAGTTCATGTTGGGTACCCTCGTTCCAATACGTTATAAAAGAGTATGCATTCGTCCACCTTGAATATTATTCATGTTCTGGTTAAAAAAGGCCCTAATGATTTATGCTATACAACGTTTGACATGTTTGAACGAACGGAAATATATTTTTTCCCCTCGTTCATGACGAGAAGTCCGGCTGGCTTACATCATGTGCTAACGAGACGGAGATTTTTGGACATAAATGATGAGCTTTTTTGAACAAAACTACATTCGTTATGGACCTGTGATACCTGGAAGTGACATCTGATGAAGAGAATCAAAGGTAATGGATTATTTACATAGTATTTTCGATTTTAGATCTCCCCAACATGACGTCTAGTCTGTATCGCAACGCGTATTTTTCTGGGCGCAGTGCTCAGATTATTGCAAAGTGTGATTTCCCAGTAACATGATCTAAGCCAGCCGGACTTCTCGTCATGAACGAGGGGAAAAAATATATTTACGTTCGTTCAAACATGTCAAACGTTGTATAGCATAAATCATTAGGGCCTTTTTTAACCAGAACATGAATAATATTCAAGGTGGACGAATGCATACTCTTTTATAACATATTGGAACGAGGGTACCCAACATGAACTCGCGCGCCAGGTGTCTAATGGGACATCATCGTTCCATGGCTCTTGTTCGGTCAGATCTCCCTCCAGAAGACTCAAAACACTTTGTAAAGGCTGGTGACATCTAGTGGAAGCAATAGGAAGTGCCAAAATATTCCTCAGCCCCTGTGTTTTTCAATGGGACAGGTTTAAAGTCAATACAACACATCAGGTATCCACTTCCTGTCAGAAAATGTCTCAGGGTTTTGCCTGCCAAATGAGTTCTGTTATACTCACAGACACCATTCAAACAGTTTTAGAAACTTTCGAGTGTTTTCTATCCATATATAATAAGTATATGCATATTCTAGTTACTGGGTAGGATTAGTAACCAGATTAAAATCG
The DNA here is from genome assembly GCF_965601325.2 of Salmo salar. Classification (NCBI taxonomy): domain Eukaryota; kingdom Metazoa; phylum Chordata; class Actinopteri; order Salmoniformes; family Salmonidae; genus Salmo; species Salmo salar. Next base: position 2,058,348 of record NW_027675321.1, on the reverse strand, counting down.
GGTACATTTTTTTTATCCAGACGTGCAAATGCTGCCCCCTAGCCCTAACAGGTTAAATAACAGCCGCTCCAGCTCAAGCCAATGGCTCAGGATGGGAGTCCAGCTAATAATAGCTGCCCCCGTTGCTTAAGAAGAAGGAGATTGATGCATCGGCGTGATGATTGTCCTTTTTGTAGAGATGAAGAGTGTACTTCTGTAGAACTGTTTTCATTGTTTAATGATTCCCTGTTTTGCACCATGTGAAGGTAAAACACTCAGTGGCTCAACAGAAGCCATTTACACAGATAATGTACAAGTGTAAGAAAAATCCCCCCCAATGCTTTAAGTTTTGCTTAGATTATGGCATAATTGACTTATATTATGAATTATTACTCACATGATTACTTGTAATTTTGTATTAGGTTGAGATTAGTCTCAAAACTGTGGAATATAGTGGTAAAATTACAAACTCTATTATGCACATCATTTATCTAAATCTTAAATCTCAACATTTCCACTGTCTGTTTCTCTCATGTAAGAAGAAGCCAGTGTTTTCCCTCTCTTGTTTCTGAGTAACTTAGTCACGTGGCCAAAGACAAAAGGGCCGTCTGAGAGTGACCAGTTTTTTGGTCCATCCTGTTCTTTCCCTATCTTTCAAGGGTACAGCTGTGTGGAGATATGAAGAGAACAGAGGCTCGCTTGAGCAGCAGCGACAATTCTATCAGCAGAAAGAAGTAAGAAAACTGGCATTATCACTTGTTTGTACGCTCTGCCCCCACCATGATCTCACACACCTGCTAAACTCCCACATAGACAAAAGAGGTTGTATTTTCCTATAAAGGCTGAGACCCAACTCTTGTTTGTTGGGCTTTTGACTGTTGCACCTGTTGTGCGATTATTAACCAGCTCCCTTTTATGCAAATCGTATTTTTTTTTAATTAGTTGTTTGGAGGAATCTACTGTCTCTCTCTTGCTTTCTGGTTAGAATTTCCACGACAACTTCCTGTGAAGCAACGGAGAAAGAAAAGGAGAGATTCGTCTATATGGCTCCATCTCAAATGATACCCTTTGAGACCCCATAGGTCACTACTATTTACCAGAGCCACATAGTACTATATGTTTACTATATAGGGAATGCAGACCGGAAGCAGTGGTGCTCTCTTGTGGATGACTTATGTGGCTCTGTAAGTCATTTAGGAAATAGAATTGTAACTAAATATACATTTGAGATGAAGCCTTATACAACGCAGGGATTTTTCTGCCACAGAAACCCTTGGGGGGGCTGCCTAAAATTATTTTTGGGACGCTTAAGTCCAAACTGTAATTTTATTTATAAGAAAGTATGTAAAAAAGACAATGGACCTACAAGCATGTATGTTTTAGTAATATAATATTTGTGAAATTCCAAAAATAATGAATTTAACAGTATTGATATTGTTTTTAAGTTTGAGCAAAATAACACAGCACTTGCCATGGCAAAATACATAGAATTGCAGGAAATTAACTTTAAAACTGCAAAAATGCATCTTGGCTTCATGCAAATTTGCATGGAAATTGTCTTAAAAATGGCGATTAAAAAAAACACAAATATGGCAGCCTTTAAAAATTCAGCTGTGCCGACTGCGCCAATTGCCGCGCCCTACCACGCCCCCCTGTCCCACCCACCACCCTAAGCCCCGTTTTGATCCAGAAAAAAACCCTGCAATGTTCAATCACAGTGAAGTTTCTGCACTACTTGTGAGGTCACAGCCAAGTTTTTTGCACTTCCTGCGAGGACACAGAGGCAGATGAGCACTTCCTGTGAGGTTACAGTGCTTTCAGTGAGAGCCCTCAGTCATTAGAGGTTCTGAATTGAATTGTAAACAGGGTACACAGTGAGGACTGCGACGGCCCCCTACCAAGTCCAGCAAACAATAAATAAAACGTGCCTTTGTGCCCCACGGGTGAGTAGGGTGGGGGGATGTGACGGTGTTTGGACGATGAGGAAATATACCATCCCCTAACACTGGAATTACACACACATCAACAGACAGCAACGTTTCTCTCCACACGATTCCCTCTTGCTCACCTGGGATCTGTCCTGCTCTACCCACAAACCACAAGTAATCCAGCGTCATGTACAAAGAAAAGATTACTAGATGAAAAAATACATTAGATGATTAGTTGGAGGTTCTCTTCCTCCTCCTCCTCCTCCTCTTGGTTCTCCATGCAGCCTCCACAGGCAGGCAGCGCCCTCCAGTGGGTCTGCCAGGCCCTACCACGACACGCAGCAGTGACCCCAGTTCATAAGGGAGCCAGTGGGTCTGCCAGGCCCTACCACGACATGCAGCGGTGACCCCAGTTCATAAGGGAGCCAGTGGGTCTGCCAGGCCCTACCACGACACGCAGCGTTGACCCCAGTTCATAAGGGAGCCAGTGGGTCTGCCAGGCCCTACCACGACACGCAGCGGTGACCCCAGTTCATAAGGGAGCCAGTGGGGCACTGGAAGTGCTCAGCAAAGTCTGGCGAGTTGGAGAGGGTGCCGATGAGGCTGTATTTTGGGGGAGGTAGTGGGGTCACGAGTCCCTCCGGGGTTCGCACGGCACACCAGAACTGAGAGAAGAAGAAACGGTCCACCGATAAATAAGACAGGCAGTAGCTAGATCATTCACATCCCTGTCTTCTTGACTGTATTATACTAATTCTGTTTCTACTTAGTGTACAAAAAATTAACAATACCTTCCTAATATTGAGTTACCCCCGCCCCTCCTTTTGCACTCAGAACAGTCTCAATTCGTTGGGTCATGGACACTACAAGGTGTGGAAAGCGTTCCATAGGGATGCTGCGCCCATGTTGACTCCAATGCTTCCCCACAGTTGTGGCAGGTTGACTGGATGTCCTTTGGGTGGTGGACCAGTCTTGATACACACTGGAAACTGTTGAGTGTGAAAAAACCCAGCAGCGTTGCAGTTCTTGACACAAATCAGTGCGCCTGACACCTATTACCATACCCCCGTTCAAAGGAACTTAAATACACTATATATACAAATAGTATGTGAACACCCCTTCAAATTTGTGGATTCAGCAATTTCAGACACCTGTTGCTGACAGGTCTATAAAATTGAGCACACAGCCATGCGATCTCCATAGACAAACATTGGCAGTAGAAAGGCCTTACTGAAGAGCTCAGTGATTTTCAACGTGGCACTGTCATAGGATGCCACATTTCCAACAAGTCATTTCACGAAATTTCTGCCCTGCTAGAGGTACCCCCCCCCCCCCCCCCCACCGATCAACTGTAAGTGCTGTTATTGTGAAGTGGAAACGTCTAGGAGCAACAACGGCAGAGATCGATGTGGAAGAAGTTGACTGGTCTGCACAGAGCCCTGACCTCAACCCCATTGAACACCTTCGGGATGAATCTGAAAGCCGACTGCGAGCCAGGACCTAATCGCCCCAACATCAGTGACCCGACCTCACTAATGCTCTTGTGGCTGAATGGAACCAAGTCCCCCCGTAGCAATGTACCAACATCTAGCAGCAAAGTGGGGGACCAACTCCATGTCAATGCCCATGATTTTGGAATGAGATGTTCGATGAGCACGTGTCCACATACTTTTGTAGTGTATTTCGATCTTGCCCATTCACACTCTGAATGACACACACACACACAATCCATGTCTCAATTGTCTCAAGCATTTTGTTTTACCTGTCTCCTCCCCTTCTTCATCTACACTGATTAAAGTGGATTTATTAACAAGTGACATCAATAAGGGATCGAAGCTTTCACCTGGTCAGTCTGTCATGGAAAGAGGTGTTCATAATGTTTTGTCCACTCAGTGTATGACAGGATTGGATGTTTATATATATATTTTTTAAATGATTTTAGTCATTTAGCAGACGCTCTTATTCAGAGTGACTTACAGGAGAAATTACGGTTAAGTGCCTTGCTTAAGGGCACACCGGCATGGTTTTTCACCAAGTCGGCTCGGGGAGTCGAACCGCTCTTAACCGCTAGGCTACCTGCCACCCTATGCATGCAATGTCAATGTTGTTTGACTTGTTTGTGTATCAGCACATTGACCTAGTCTCACTGCAACACTGCGTCCATGTTGCTTGACACAGACGTTTTCAAAGAACCTTTAGTCAAGGTGAGCTTCGCTCCCACTCAGTCTGTCTTATCAGACTTCCTGGTCTAACTGATTAACTAAATACTCAAACCTTATTGGCCGTTGAAAAGATTCAGTGGAACTCCCAGGGAGGGTTGGGGCACGTCTTTCAAACTTCCAAAATATTTTATTTTATTTGACTTTTTTTATTAGAACATTCAAATGTACAACAGTAAGACTACAATTTATACCATGACATTACAGTGATAGTTCAGCAATTTGAAATATTTAGATATTTGTTTCCTTACCATGAAAGCAGTCTATGGATAAGGAATCGGAGTGACTGCAATCCACAGTCAGAGTGACTGCAAGATCCACCCCCACACAGGAATATTTACCGTGCACCCACCTCCCACACAGGAACATTTACCCTGCACCCTACCTCCCACACAGGAACATTTACCCTGCACCCCATCTCCCACACAGGAACATTTACCCTGCACCCCACCTCCCACACAGGAACATTTACCCTGTACCCCACCTCCCACACAGGAACATTTACCCTGCACCCCACCTCCCACACACAGGAACATTTACCCTGCACCCACCTCCCACACATAGGAACATTTACCCTGCACCCCACCCCCCAATGGACATTACAGACTGTTACCCTGCCCCCACCACCCAATGGACATTACAGACTGATACCCTGTTACCCTGCCCCCACCACCCAATGGACATTACAGACTATTACCCTGCCCCCACCACCCAATGGACATTATAGACTGTTACCCTGCCCCCACCACCCAATGGACATTACAGACTGTTACCCTGCACCCCACCTCCCCCACACAGGGACATTTACCCTGCACCCCACCTCCCACACAGGAACATTTACCCTGCACCCCATCTCCCACACAGGAACATTTACCCTGCACCCCACCTCCCACACAGGAACATTTACCCTGCACCCCACCTCCCACACAGGAACATTTACCCTGCACCCTACTTCCCACACAGGAACATTTACCCTGCACCCCACCTCCCACACAGGAACATTTACCCTGTACCCCACCTCCCACACAGAAACATTTACCCTGCACCCCACCTCCCACACAGGAACATTTACCCTGCACCCCACCTCCCACACATAGGAACATTTACCCTGCACCCCACCCCCCAATGGACATTACAGACTGTTACCCTGCCCCCACCACCCAATGGACATTACAGACTGTTACCCTGCCCCCACCACCCAATGGACATTACAGACTGATACCCTGTTACCCTGCCCCCACCACCCAATGGACATTACAGACTATTACCCTGCCCCCACCACCCAATGGACATTACAGACTGATACCCTGTTACCCTGCCCCCACCACCCAATGGACATTACAGACTGTTACCCTGCCCCCACCACCCAATGGACATTACAGACTGTTACCCTGCCCCCACCACCCAACGGTAATGTATATTGCTACAGTTGTAAATGTGCATATATTATTATTATTACTATTATTGTTATTGTTGTGTCTCATTCACTTCTCTATTTATTTATTACATATTTACCTGCACTGTTGATCCCGGTGTATCAGATTTTCACCCTGTAATTACATCTCTATCACAAGTGACTAATAAACTCATCTAATCTAAACCTTTCACAACTGTCTGACTAAGAACATCTGTATGAAAACCAAATTAAAGATTTAAAAAACAACTGATGATGCTATATGAAAATAAATTGGTGGAGGAGATAAATCATAAACCTAAATTGAGAAACTTTTGTTTGATTAAGAACAAATGAATGTTTGAGAGAAAGTTGATGTCCACCCTACAGCCGGAGATCACTATGTACACAGGTAAGAACAGGGATATTGACCCTCCATGTGTCAACAGGCCGGTATTAGAGATCACTATGTACACAGGTAAGAACAGGGATATTGACCCTCCATGTGTCAACAGGCCGGTATTAGAGATCACTATGTACACAGGTAAGAACAGGGATATTGCCCCTCCATGTGTCAACAGGCCGGTATTAGAGATCACTATGTACACAGGTAAGAACAGGGATATTGACCCTCCATGTGTCAACAGGCCGGTATTAGAATAGTAGAGGAGAGACTTTGTAACTACTGTGACCTGGAAGAGGTAGAGAATGAAATTCACTCAATACTCTATTGGCCTTTAAAAGACGATATACAGGTGTTTCTATTCCAGAAAGCCACTAGGTGGTAGGGCCTAGGAGAACCCTGGTATTATTCTATATACAGGTGATTCTATTCCAGAACCCTGGCATTATTTGGCTGATCAAAGAGGAAAACGTGAAATGTTTTATTGTCCATTCTATATTCAAGTTTGCCAATTTGTTTGATAAAGCCTGGAAAAAGAGAAAAAGGCCAACCTCTAATTAAATTACATATTCAGTTGTAGTTGTATATCAAGTCCACGTACGTACGGATTGTGCGTAGGCTTATTAATTTGAAGTCGGAAGTTTACATACACTTAGGTTGGAGTCAGTAAAACTCGTTTTTCAACCACTCCACAAATTTCTTGTTATCAATCTATAGTTTTGGCAAGTCGGTTAGGACATCTACTTTGTGCATGACACAAGTAATTTTTCCAACAATTGTTAATGTCAGATTATTTCACTTATAATTCACTGTATCACAATTCCAGTGGGTCAGAAGTTTGCATACACTAAGTTGACTGTGCCTTTAAACAGCTTGGAAAATTCCAGAAAATTAAGCTTCTGATAGGCTAATTAACATAATTTGAGTCAACTGGAGGTGTACCTGTGGATGTATTTCAAGGCCTACCTTCAAAGTCAGCTATTTGCTTGACATCATGGGAAAATCAAAAGAAATCAGCCTAGACCTCAGAATTTTTTGGTTGTTGACCTCCACAAGTCTGGTTTTTCCGGTCACAACTTGCAGACTTGTTTACGCTGCTGTGCGTTTTTGTTGCCGATCTTACTTTGATACCTGACGGTTTTTTACTTTTTCATTACCGTATATTTTTACTTTTTCCCTCACTCAACTTTTTTCCTCACTCAACTTTTTTCATTCATCCCCGGAGGTTTTATCTGGACATGGTTCGTCAGGACTTCAAACAGCCGAAGCTAAGTAACATTAACATGATGCCTTCTAATTGCAGTCGTTGTACTTATAATATACAGGAGAACGATCGCCTTACGGCAAGGATAGCTGTGCTGCAAGCCCAGCTTCAGACGCGATCGTTAGGCAAGGGTAATTTCAGTGTAGGAAAGGATGAAACAGCGTCTCTGCCACCAGTAAGTACAGATAGTAACGTTAGTATAAACCCCCTCGCACGGTCCCCGCAGCCGGACATCTTTCTCATGGCTTCTGGAGGGAAACGCTGTAGGAATGCTCAACCGGTGTCGCTTATTCAGCCGACAGAAACTTTCAACCGGTTCTCCCCATTAAGCGAGTCGGAGTCGGAGGCCGAGACTTCTCTGGTCTCTACTCCTCCCGTTGTGGGGTCTGAGACGCCGACGGCTCCCACCATTAGCTCTGACAAATTGAAAACCCTAGTCATTGGCGACTCCATTACCCGCAGTATTAGACTTAAAACTAATCATCCAGCGATCATACACTGTTTACCAGGGGGCAGGGCTACCGACGTTAAGGCTAATCTAAAGACGGTGCTGGCTAAAGCTAAAACTGGCGAGTGTAGAGAGTATAGAGATATTGTTATCCACGTCGGCACCAACGATGTTAGGATGAAACAGTCAGAGGTCACCAAGCGCAACATAGCTTCAGCGTGTAAATCAGCTAGAAAGATGTGTCGGCATCGATTAATTGTCTCTGGCCCCCTCCCAGTTAGGGGGAGTGATGAGCTCTACAGCAGAGTCTCACAACTCAATCGCTGGTTGAAAACTGTTTTCTGCCCCTCCCAAAAGATAGAATTTGTAGATAATTGGCCCTCTTTCTGGGACTCACCCACAAACAGGACCAAGCCTGGCCTGTTGAGGAGTGACGGACTCCATCCTAGCTGGAGGGGTGCTCTCATCTTATCTACGAACATAGACAGGGCTCTAACTCCTCTAGCTCCACAATGAAATAGGGTGCAGGCCAGGCAGCAGGCTGTTAGCCAGCCTGCCAGCTTAGTGGAGTCTGCCACTAGCACAGTCAGTGTAGTCAGCTCAGCTTCCCCCATTGAGACCGTGTCTGTGCCTCGATCTAGGTTGGGCAAAATTAAAAATGGCGGTGTTCGCTTTAGCAATCTCACTAGTATAAAGACCTCCTCCATTCCTGCCATTATTGAAAGAGATTGTGATACCTCACATCTCAAAATTGGGTTACTTAATGTTAGATCCCTCACTTCCAAGGCAGTTATAGTCAATGAACTAATCACTGATAATAATCTTGATGTGATTGGCCTGACTGAAACATGGCTTAAGCCTGATGAATTTACTGTGTTAAATGAGGCCTCACCCCCAGGTTACATTAGTGACCATACCCCCCGTGCATCCGGCAAAGGCGGAGGTGTTGCTAACATTTACGATAGCAAATTTCAATTTACAAAAAAAAAAACAACAATGACGTTTTCGTCTTTTGAGCTTCTAGTCATGAAATCTATGCAGCCTACTCACTCACTTTTTATAGCTACTGTTTATAGGCCTCCTGGGCCATATGCAGTGTTCCTCACTGAGTTCCCTGAATTCCTATCGGATCTTGTAGTCATAGCAGATAATATTCTAATTTTTGGTGACTTTAACATTCACATGGAAAAGTCCACAGACCCACTCCAAAAGGCTTTCGGAGCCATCATCGACTCAGTGGGTTTTGTCCAACATGTCTCTGGACCTACTCACTGCCACAGTCATACTCTGGACCTAGTTTTGTCCCATGGAATAAATGTTGTGGATCTAAATGTTTTTCCTCATAATCCTGGACTATCGGACCACCATTTTATTACGTTTGCAATTGCAACAAATAATCTGCTCAGACCCCAACCAAGGAGCATTAAAAGTCGTGCTATAAATTCTCAGACAACCCAAAGATTCCTTGATGCCCTTCCAGACTGCCTCTGCCTACCCAAGGACGTCAGAGGACAAAAATCAGTTAACCACCTAACCGAGGAACTCAATTTAACCTTGCGCAATACCCTAGATGCAGTTGCACCCCTAAAAACTAAAAACATCTGTCATAAGAAACTAGCTCCCTGGTATACAGAAAATACACGAGCTCTGAAGCAAGCTTCCAGAAAATTGGAACGGAAATGGCGCCACACCAAACTGGAAGTCTTCCGACTAGCTTGGAAAGACAGTACCGTGCAGTATCGAAGAGCCCTTACTGCTGCTCGATCATCCTATTTTTCCAACTTAATTGAGGAAAATAAGAACAATCCGAAATTTCTTTTTGATACTGTCGCAAAGCTAACTAAAAAGCAGCCTTCGCAAATGGAGGATGGCTTTCACTTCAGCAGTAATAAATTCATGAACTTCTTTGAGGAAAAGATCATGATCATTAGAAAGCAAATTACAGACTCCTCTTTAAATCTGGGTATTCCTCCAAAGCTCCATTGTCCTGAGTCTGCACAACTCTGCCAGGACCTAGGATCAAGGGAGATACTAAAGTGTTTTAGTACTATATCTCTTGACGCAATGATGAAAATAATCATGGCCTCCAAACCCTCAAGCTGCATACTGGACCCTATTCCAACTAAACTACTGAAAGAGCTGCTTCCTGTGCTTGGCCCTCCTATGTTGAACATAATAAACGGCTCTCTATCCACCGGATGTGTACCAAGCTCACTAAAAGTGGCAGTAATAAAGCCTCTCTTGAAAAAGCCGAATCTTGATCCAGAAATTATAAAAAACTATCGGCCTATATCGAATCTTCCATTCCTCTCCAAAATTTTAGAAAAAGCTGTTGCACAGCAACTGACTGCCTTCCTGAAGACAAACAATGTATACGAAACGCTTCAGTCTGGTTTTAGACCCCATCATAGCACTGAGACTGCACTTGTGAAGGTGGTAAATGACCTTTTAATGACGTCAGACCGAGGCTCTGCATCTGTCCTCGTGCTCCTAGATCTTAGTGCCGCTTTTGATACCATCGATCACCACATTCTTTTGGAGAGATTGGAAACCCAAATTGGTCTACATGGACAAGTTCTGGCCTGGTTTAGATCTTATCTGTCGGAAAGATATCAGTTTGTCTCTGTGAATGGTTTGTCCTCTGACAAATCAATTGTAAATTTCGGTGTTCCTCAAGGTTCCGTTTTAGGACCACTATTGTTTTCACTATATATTTTACCTCTTGGGGATGTCATTCGAAAACATAATGTTAAATTTCACTGCTATGCAGACGACACACAGCTGTACATTTCAATGAAACATGGTGAAGCCCCAAAATTGCCCTCGCTAGAAGCCTGTGTTTCAGACATAAAGAAGTGGATGGCTGCAAACTTTCTACTTTTAAACTCGGACAAAACAGAGATGCTTGTTCTAGGTCCCAAGAAACAAAGAGATCTTCTGTTGAATCTGACAATTAATCTGGATGGTTGTACAGTCGTCTCAAATAAAACTGTGAAGGACCTCGGCGTTACTCTGGACCCTGATCTCTCTTTTGAAGAACATATCAAGACTGTTTCAAGGACAGCTTTTTTCCATCTACGTAACATTGCAAAAATCAGAAATTTTCTGTCCAAAAATGACGCAGAAAAATTTATCCATGCTTTTGTTACTTCTAGGCTGGACTACTGCAATGCTCTACTTTCCGGCTACCCGGATAAAGCACTAAATAAACTTCAGTTAGTGCTAAATACGGCTGCTAGAATCCTGACTAGAACCAAAAAATTTGATCATATTACTCCAGTGTTAGCCTCCCTACACTGGCTTCCTGTTAAGGCAAGGGCTGATTTCAAGGTTTTACTGCTAACCTACAAAGCATTACATGGGCTTGCTCCTACCTATCTTTCCGATTTGGTCCTGCCGTACATACCTACACGTACGCTACGGTCACAAGACGCAGGCCTCCTAATTGTCCCTAGAATTTCTAAGCAAACGGCTGGAGGTAGGGCTTTCTCCTATAGAGCTCCATTTTTATGGAATGGTCTGCCTACCAATGTGAGAGACGCAGACTCAGTCTCAACCTTTAAGTCTTTACTGAAGACTTATCTCTTCAGTAGGTCCTATGATTAAGTATAGTCTGGCCCAGGAGTGTGAAGGTGAACGGAAAGGCTGGAGCAACGAACCGCCCTTGCTGTCTCTGCCTTGCCGGTTCCCCTCTTTCCACTGGGATTCTCTGCCTCTAACCCTTTTACAGAGGCTGAGTCACTGGCCTACTGGTGTTCTTCCATGCCGTCCATGGGAGGGGTGCGTCACTTGAGTGGGTTGAGTCACTGACGTGGTCTTCCTGTCTGGGTTGGCGCCCCCCCCCCCCCCCCCCCCTTGGGTTGTGCCATGGCGGAGATCGTTGTGGGCTATACTCGGCCTTGTCTTAGGACGGTAAGTTGGTGGTTGGAGACATCCCTCTAGTGGTGTGGGGGCTGTGCTTTGGCAAAGTGGGTGGGGTTATATCCTGCCTGTTTGGCCCTGTCCGGGGGTATCATCGGATGGGGCCACAGTGTCTTCTGATCCCTCCTGTCTCAGCCTCCAGTATTTATGCTGCAGTAGTTTATGTGTCGGGGGGCTAGGGTCAGTCTGTTACATCTGGAGTATTTCTCTTGTCTTATCCGGTGTCCTGTGTGTATTTAAATATGCTCTCTCTAATTCTCTCTTTCTCTCTTTCTGTCTTTCTCTCGGAGGACCTGAGCCCTAGGACCATGCCTCAGGACTACCTGGTATGATGACTCCTTGCTGTCCCCAGTCCACCTGGCCGTGCTGCTGCTCCAGTTTCAACTGTTCTGCCTGCGGCTATGGAACCCTGACCTGTTCACCGGACGTGCTTGTTGCACCCTCGACAACTACTATGATTATTATTATTTGACCATGCTGGTCATTTATGAACATTTTAACATCTTAACATTTTGACCATGTTCTGTTATAATATCCACCCTGCACAGCCAGAAGAGGACTGGCCACCCCTCATAGCCTGGTTCCTCTCTAGGTTTCTTCCTAGGTTTTTGGCCTTTCTAGGGAGTTTTTCCTAGGGAGTTTTTCCTAGCCACCGTGCTTCTTTCACATGCTTTGCTTGCTGTTTGGGGTTTTAGGCTGGGTTTCTGTACAGCACTTTGAGAATATCAGCTGATGTACGAAGGGCTATATAAAAATACATTTGATTTGATTTGATTTGGTTCATCCTTGGGAGCAATTTCCAAACACCTGAAGGTGCCACGGTCATCTGTGCAAACAATAGTATGCAAGTATAAACACCTTGGGACCACGCAGCCGTCATACCGCTCAGGAAGGAGACGCGTTCTGTCTCCTAGAGATGAACGTACTTTGGTGCGAAAAGTGCAGATCAATCCCAGAACAACAGCAAAGGACCTTGTGAAGATGCTGGAGGAAACAGGTACAAAAGTACCTATATCCACAGTAAAACGGGTCCTATATTGACATAACCTGAAAGGCCGCTCAGCAAGGAAGAAGCCACTGCTCCAAAACCGCCATAAAAAAGCCAGACTACGGTTTGCATCTGCACATGGGGACAAAGATAGTACTTTTTGGAGAAATGTCCTCTGGTCTTCGCTTCGCTCCACAGGTAATATTACACTTCATTACATTACAACGGTTTGGTTTGTTTGATCTGAGCAATTTTTCTTAGCTAGCTACATAGCCGTCTTTGTATCAAAGATAATTGTGTAGTTTAGAGTAATTAGAGTAATTATCGAGGCTAGCTATTTTTCATCCTCCTAACGTATTCAACACTGCTAGCTAGCTAGTCAACACTGCTAGCTAGCCAACTACTACCGACTAGCAGCACTGTAGAAACTATTACATTACAACGAAACGACTTGATTAGTGTAGTGTTAGTGTTAGTTAGCTAGCTACATAGTTGTCTTTGCTGTCTTTGTATCTAAGATAATTGTGTAGTTTAGAGTAATTATCGAGGTTAGCTAGCCAGCCGCGACGCGACGCCTTGTCCAGACTCCAGACTTAGTCAACACACCTAGTCATCATCAAACCCACTGCTAGCTAGCCAACCGTTACCGACTAGCAGCGCTGTAGATACTAATACATTACAACGGAACGATTTGACTAGTGCAGTGTTAGCTAGCTAGCTACATAGTTGTCTTTGTCATAGCTTGATAATTGTGTAGTTTAGTAATTATCGAGGTTAGCTAGCCAGCTATTTCCGTCCCCCGCGACGCCATTTTTCCAAACCTAGCCAACTATTACCGACGAGCAGCACTGTAGAAACTAAATACATTACAAAGGAACTTCTTGATTAGTGTTATGTTAGCTAGCTACAAAGTTGCTTTTGTATCATGACAAGGTGTAGTACTGAAACTATCGAGGTTATCTAGCCAGCTACACGTTCAAACAAAGTCAACAACGCAGCCACTGCTAGCTAGCCTACTCCACCAGCCAGCAGTACTGTATCATTTTCGTCATTTTAGTCATTAAGATTTTTGCAACGTAAGCTTAACTTTCTGAACATTCGAGACGTGTAGTCCACTTGTCATTCCAATCTCCTTTGCATTAGCGTAGCCTCTTCTGTAGCTTGTCAACTATGTGTCTGTCTATCCCTGTTCTCTCCCCTCTGCACAGGCCATACAAACGCTTCACACCGCGTGGCCGCTGCCACTCTAACCTGGTGGTCCCAGCGCGCACGACCCACGTGGAGTTCCAGGTCTCCGGCAGCCTCTGGAACTGCCGGTCTGCGGCCAACAAGGCTGAGTTCATCTCAGCCTATGCTACCCTCCAGTCCCTAGACTTCCTGGCACTGACGGAAACATGGATTACCACAGATAACAATGCTACTCCTACTGCTCTCTCCTCGTCTGCCCACGTGTTCTCGCATAGCCCTAGAGCATCGAGCCAGCGGGGTTGTGGCACTGGAATCCTCATCTCTCCCAAGTGGACATTCTCTCTTTCTCCCCTGACCCATCTGTCTATCTCCTCATTTGAAATCCTTGCTGTCACAGTTACCAGCCCTTTCAAGCTTAACATCCTTATCATTTATCGCCCTGCAGGTTCCCTTGGAGAGTTCATCAATGAGCTTGACGCCTTGATATGTTCCTTTCCTGAGGATGGCTCACCTCTCACAGTTCTGGGTGACTTTAACCTCCCCATGTCTACCTTTGACTCATTCCTCTCTGCCTCCTTCTTTCCACTCCTCTCCTCTTTTGACCTCACCCTCTCACCTTCCCCCCCTACTCACAAGGCAGGCAATACGCTTGACCTCATCTTTACTAGATGCTGTTCTTCCACTAATCTCATTGCAACTCCCCTCCAAGTCTCCGACCACTACCTTGTATCCTTTTCTCTCTCGCTCTCATCCAACACTTCTCACTCTGCCCCTACTCGGATGGTATTGCGCCGTCCCAACCTTCGCTCTCTCTCTCCCGCTACTCTCTCCTCTTCCATCCTATCATCTCTTCCCTCTGCTCAAACCTTCTCAAACCTATCTCCTGATTCTGCCTCCTCAACCCTCCTCTCCTCCCTTTCTGCATCCTTTGATTTTCTCTGTCCCCTATCCTCCAGGCCGGCTTGGTCCTCCCCTCCTGCTCCGTGGCTCGACGACTCACTGCGAGCTCACAGAACAGGGCTCCGGGCAGCCGAGCGGAAATGGAGGAAAACTCGCCTCCCTGCGGACCTGGCATCCTTTCACTCCCTCCTCTCTACATTTTCCTCTTCTGTCTCTGCTGCTAAAGCCACTTTCTACCACTCTAAATTCCAAGCATCTGCCTCTAACCCTAGGAAGCTCTTTGCTACCTTCTCCTCCCTCCTAAATCCTCCTCCCCCTCCCCCCCCCCTCCTCCCTCTCTGCGGATGACTTCGTCAACCATTTTGAAAAGAAGGTTGACGACATCCGATCCTCGTTTGCTAAGTCAAACGACACTGCTGGTCCTGCTCAGACTGCCCTACCCTGTGCTTTGACCTCTCTCCCCTCTCTCTCCAGATGAAATCTCGCGTCTTGTGATGGCCGGCCGCCCAACAACCTGCCCACATGACCCTATCCCCTCCTCTCTTCTCCAGACCATTTCCGGAGACCTTCTCCCCTACCTCACCTCGCTCATCAACTCATCCTTGACCGCTGGCTACGTCCCTTCCGTCTTCAAGAGAGCGAGAGTTGCACCCCTTCTGAAAAAACCTACACTCGATCCCTCCGATGTCAACAACTACAGACCAGTATCCCTTCTTTCTTTTCTCTCCAAAACTCTTGAACGTGCCGTCCTTGGCCAGCTCTCCTGCTATCTCTCTCAGAATGACCTTCTTGATCCTAATCAGTCAGGTTTCAAGACTGGGCATTCAACTGAGACTGCTCTTCTCTGTGTCACGGAGGCTCTCCGCAATGCTAAAGCTAACTCTCTCTCCTCTGCTCTCATCCTTCTAGACCTATCTGCTGCCTTTGATACTGTGAACCATCAGATCCTCCTCTCCACCCTCTCCGAGCTGGGCATCTCCGGCGCGGCCCACGCTTGGATTGCGTCCTACCTGACAGGTCGCTCCTACCAGGTGGCGTGGCGAGAATCTATCTCCGCACCACGTGCTTTCACCACTGGTGTCCCCCAGGGCTCTGTTCTAGGCCCTCTCCTATTCTCACTATACACCAAGTCACTTGGCTCTGTCATATCCTCACATGGTCTCTCCTATCATTGCTATGCAGACGACACACAATTAATCTTCTCCTTTCCCCCTTCTGATAACCAGGTGGCGAATCGCATCTCTGCATGTCTGGCAGACATATCAGTGTGGATGACGGATCACCACCTCAAGCTGAACCTCGGCAAGACGGAGCTGCTCTTCCTCCCGGGGAAGGACTGCCCGTTCCATGATCTCGCCATCACGGTTGACAACTCCCTTGTGTCCTCCTCCCAGAGTGCTAAGAACCTTGGCGTGATCCTGGACAACACCCTGTCGTTCTCCACTAACATCAAGGCGGTGACCCGATCCTGTAGGTTCATGCTCTACAACATTCGCAGAGTACGACCCTGCCTCACACAGGAAGCGGCGCAGGTCCTAATCCAGGCACTTGTCATCTCCCATCTGGATTACTGCAACTCGCTGTCGGCTGGGCTCCCTGCCTGTGCCATTAAACCCCTACAACTCATCCAGAACGCCGCAGCCCGTCTGGTGTTCAACCTTCCCAAGTTCTCTCACGTCACCCCGCTCCTCCGCTCTCTCCACTGGCTTCCAGTTGAAGCTCGCATCCACTACAAGACCATGGTGCTTGCCTACGGAGCTGTGAGGGGAACGGCACCTCCGTACCTTCAGGCTCTGATCAGGCCCTACACCCAAACAAGGGCACTGCATTCATCCACCTCTGGCCTGCTCGCCTCCCTACCTCTGAGGAAGCACAGTTCCCACTCAACCCAGTCAAAACCCAGTCAAAACTGTTCGCTGCACTGGCACCCCAATGGTGGAACAAGCTCCCTCACGACGCCAGGACAGCGGAGTCAATCACCACCTTCCGGAGACACCTGAAACCCCACCTCTTTAAGGAATACCTAGGATAGGATAAAGTAATCCTTCTAACCCCCCCCCCCCTTAAAATGTTTAGATGTACTATTGTAAAGTGGTTGTTCCACTGGATATCATAAGGTGAATGCACCAATTTGTAAGTCGCTCTGGATAAGAGCGTCTGCTAAATACCTTAAATGTAAAATGTAAATGGTCTGATGAAACAAAAATAGAACTCTTTGGCCATAATGACCATCGTTATGTTTGGAGGAAAAAGGGGGAGGCTTGCAAGCCGAAGAACACCATCCCAACCGTGAAGCCCGGGGGTGGCAGCATCATGTTGTAGGGGTGCTTGCTGCAGGAGAGACTGGTGCACTTCACAAAAATAGATGGCTTCATGAGGAAGACAATTATGTGGATATATTGAAGCAACATCTCAACACATCAGTCAGGAAGTTAAAGCTTGTTTGCAAATGGGTCTTCCAAATGGACAATGACCCCAAGTATACTTCCAAAGTTGTGTCAAAATGGCTTAAGGGCAACAAAGTCAAGGTATTGGAGTGGCCATCACAAAGCCCTGACGTCAATCCCATAGACAATTTGTGGGCAGAACTGAAAAACCGTGTGCCCAGGCCGGCGGAGATACAATCTTCGGCAAAATCATTCGCAAGGAGATTCCTGCAAAAATATTATTTGAAGATAAATATTATTTGAAGATAAAACCGTGTGCCCAGGCCGGCGGAGATACAATCTTCGGCAAAATCATTCGCAAGGAGATTCCTGCAAAAATATTATTTGAAGATAAATATTAATTGAAGATAAATACTATTTGAAGATAAAATATTATTTGAAGAAAAATATTATTTGAAGATAAATATTATTTGAAGATAATAAACATATAAACATATTCAAAGATGACAAAAAATGTAATGTGATACAATTTTGTATCACTTATTTTCTATTTAAATCCGTATAATAAAATGATAGCAATACCAAGGCTAAACATACAGTCTTGGAACTGTACGTTGACAATGGTTAAGGTAAAATTCAATTACAGTTAATAAAATAATATAGAAAATATTTACACAAGAAGCAACCTATTATCACACAGTCAAACTCTCATTTCATTTAGTAAGTTGACCATTCTGCCGTTCTCACTGTTAAACATCACAGTGTTCAATACAACGGCTCTTTAATTCAAAGGAAAAAATTACTATAAATAGACATCCTAAAGAATACATTTCAATACATTTCTTTAAAAAACAAAACAATAAAATAATATACTGTATTTTTGATATTTCATTTAGTGATTACCTGACTCAGTTACACCAGCTCTGTCAGGAGGAATGGGCCAAAATTCACCTAACTTATTGTGGGAAGCTTGTGGAAGGCTACCCGAAACGTATGACCCAAGTTAAACAATTTAAAGGGAATGCTACCAAATACTAATTGAGTGTATGTAAACTTCTGACCCACTGGGAATGTGATGAAAGAAATAAAAGCTGAAATAAATCAAATCAAATCAAATGTATTTATATAGCCCTTCTTACATCAGCTGATATCTCAAAGTGCTGTACAGAAACCCAGCCTAAAACCCCAAACAGCAAGCAATGCAGGTGTAGAAGCACGGTGGCTAGGAAAAACTCCCTAGAAAGGCCAAAACCTAGAAAGAAACCTAGAGAAGAACCAGGCTATGAGGGGTGGCCAGTCCTCTTCTGGCTGTGCCGGGTGGAGATTATAATAGCACATGGCCAAGATGTTCAAATGTTCATAAATGACCAGCATGGTCAAATAATAATAATCATAGTAGTTGTCGAGGGTGCAACAAGTCAGTAACACAAGAGTAAGTGTCAGTTGGCTTTTTCATAGCCGATCTTTGAGAGTATCTCTACCGCTCCTGCTGTCTCTAGAGACTTGAAAACAGCAGGTCTGGAACAGGTAGCACGTCCGGTGAACAGGTCAGGGTTCCAAAGCTGTAGGCAGAACAGTTGGAACTGGAGCAGCAGCAATGCCAGGTGAACTGGGGACAGCAAGGAGTCATCAAGCCAGGTAGTCCTGAGGCATGGTCCTAGGGCTCAGGTCCTCCGAGAAAAAGAAAGAGAGAAAGAGAGAATTAGAGAGAGCATATTTAAATTCACACAGGACACCGGAAAAAACAAGAGAATTACTCCAGATGTGACAGACTGACCCTAGCCCCCCGACACATAAACTACTGCAGCATAAATACTGGAGGCTGAGACAGGAGGGGCCAAGAGACACTGTGGCCCTATCCGATGAAACTCCCGGACAGGGCCAAACAGGTAGGATATAACCCCACCCAGTTTGCCAAAGCACAGCCCCCACATCACTGGAGGGATATCTCCAACCACCAACATACCATCCCGGGACAAGGCCGAGTATAGCCCACAAAGATCTCTGCCACGGCACAACCCAAGGGGGGTGCCAACCCAGACAGGAAGACCACATCTGTGACTCAACCCACTCAAGTGACGCACCCTTCCCAGGGACGGCATGGAAGAACACCAGTAAGCCAGTGACTCAGCCCCTGTAATAGGGGTAGAGGCAGAGAATCCCAGTGGAAAGAGGGGAACCGGCCAGGCAGAGACAGCAAGGGCAGTTCGTTGCTCCAGCCTTTCCATTCACCTTCACACCCCTGGGCCAGACTACACTTAATCATAGGACCTACTGAAGAGATATGTCTTCAGTAAAGAATTAAAGGTTGAGACTGAGTCTGCGTCGCTGACATGGGTAGGCAGACAATTCCATAAAAATGGAGCTCTATAGGAGAAAGCCCTGCCTCCAGCTGTTTGCTTAGAAATTCTAGGAACAATTAGAAGGCCCGCGTTTTGTGACCGTAGCGTACGTGTAGGTATGTACGGCAGGACCAAATCGGAAAGATAGGTAGGAGCAAGCCCATGTAATGCTTTGTAGGTTAGCAGTAGAACCTTGAAATCAGCCCTTGCCTTAATTGGAAGCCAGTGTAGGGAGGCTAGCACTGGAGTAATATGATCAATTTTTTTGGTTCTAGTCAGGATTCTAGCAGCCGTATTTAGCACTAACTGAAGTTTATTTAGTGCTTTATCCGGGTAGCCAGAAAGTAGAGCATTGCAGTAGTCCAACCTAGAAGTAACAAAGGTATGGATTAATCTTTCTGCGTCATTTTTGGACAGAAAGTTTCTGATTTTT
This sequence comes from Salmo salar, assembly GCF_965601325.2. Lineage (NCBI taxonomy): Eukaryota > Metazoa > Chordata > Actinopteri > Salmoniformes > Salmonidae > Salmo > Salmo salar. The sequence goes on along the minus strand of NW_027675321.1, from coordinate 2,038,555 downwards.
GCAATGTTACGTAGATGGAATAAAGCTGTCCTTGAAACAGTCTTGATATGTTCTTCAAAAGAGAGATCAGGGTCCAGAGTAACGCCGAGGTCCTTCACAGTTTTATTTGAGACAACTTTACAACCATCCAGATTAATTGTCAAATTCAGCAGAAGATATCTTTGTTTCTTGGGACCTAGAACAAGCATCTCTGTTTTGTCCAAGTTTAAAAGTAGAACGTTTGCAGCCATCCACTTCCTTATGTCTGAGACACAGGCTTCTAGCGAGGGGAATTTTGGGGCTTCACCATGTTTCATTGAAATGTACAGCTGTGTGTCATCCGCATAGCAGTGAAATTTAACATTTTGTTTTCGAATGACATCCCCAAGAGGTAAAATATATAGTGAAAACAATAATGGTCCTAAAACGGAACCTTGAGGAACACCAAAATTTACAGTTGATTTGTCAGAGGACAAACCATTCACAGAGACAAACTGATATCTTTCCGACAGATAAGATCTAAACCAGGCCAGAACTTGTCCATGTAGACCAATTTGGGTTTCCAATCTCTCCAAAAGAATGTGGTGATCGATGGTATCAAAAGCAGCGCTAAGATCTAGGCGCACGAGGACAGATGCAGAGCCTCGGTCTGACGTCATTAAAATGTCATTTACCACCTTCACAAGTGCAGTCTCAGTGCTATTATGGGGTCTAAAACCAGACTGAAGCGTTTCGTATACATTGTTTGTCTTCAGGAAGGCAGTGAGTTGCTGCGCAACAGCTTTTTCTAAAATGTTTGAGAGGAATGGAAGATTCGATACAGGCCGATAGTTTTTTATAATTTCTGGGTCAAGATTTGGCTTTTTCAAGAGAGGCTCTATTACTGCCACTTTTAGTGAGTTTGGTACACATCCGGTGGATAGAGAGCCGTTTATTATGTTCAACATAGGAGGGCCAAGCACAGAAAGCAGCTCTTTCAGTAGTTTAGTTGGAATAGGGTCCAGTATGCAGCTTGAAGGTTTAGAGGCCATGATTATTTTCATCATTGTGTCAAGAGATATAGTACTAAAACACTTTAGTGTCTCCCTTGATCCTAGGTCCTGGCAGAGTTGTGCAGACTCAGGACAACGGAGATTTGGAGGAATACGCAGATTTAAAGAGGAGTCCGTAATTTGCTTTCTAATGATCATGATCTTTTCCTCAAAGAAGTTCATGAATTCATTACTGCTGAAGTGAGAGCCATCCTCTCTTGGGGAATGCTGCTTTTTAGTTAGCTTTGCGACAGTATCAAAAAGAAATTTCGGATTGTTCTTATTTTCCTCAATTAAGTTGGAAAAATAGGATGATCGAGCAGCAGTGAGGGCTCTTCGATACTGCACGGTACTGTCTTTCCAAGCTAGTCGGAAGACTTCCAGTTTGGTGTGGCGCCATTTCCGTTCCAATTTTCTGGAAGCTTGCTTCAGAGCTCGTGTATTTTCTGTATACCAGGGAGCTAGTTTCTTATGACAAATGTTTTTAGTTTTTAGGGGTGCGACTGCATCTAGGGTATTGCGCAAGGTTCAATTGAGTTCCTCAGTTAGGTGGTTAACTGATTTTCGTCCTCTGACGTCCTTGGGCAGGCAGAGGGATTCTGGAAGGGCATCAAGGAATCTTTGGGTTGTCTGAGAATTTATAGCACGACTTTTAATGCTCCTTGGTCTGGGTCTGAGCAGATTATTTGTTGTGATTGCAAACGTTATAAAATGGTGGTCCGATAGTCCAGGATTATGAGGAAAAACATTAAGATCCACAACATTTATTCCACGGGACAAAACTAGGTCCAGAGTATGACTGTGGCAGTGAGTAGGTCCAGAGACATGTTGGACAAAACCCACTGAGTCGATGATGGCTCCGAAAGCCTTTTGGAGTGGGTCTGTGGACTTTTCAATGTGAATATTAACCTCTATGGGACCGGCGGGACGAATTCGTCCCACCTACGTAACATCCACTGCCAGCCTGTGGCGCGATTTTCAAAATCTTCAAAATCCTATTACTTCAATTTCTCAAACATATGACTATTTTACAGCCATTTAAAGATAAGACTCTCGTTAATCTAACCACACTGTCCGATTTCAAAAAGGCTTTACAACGAAAGCAAAACATTAGATTATGTCAGCAGAGTACCAAGCCAGAAATAATCAGACACCCATTTTTCAAGCCAGCATATAATGTCACCAAAACCCAGAAGACAGCTAAATGCAGCACTCACCTTTGATGATCTTCATCAGATGACAACCCTAGGACATTATGTTATACAATACATGCATGTTTTGTTCAATCAAGTTCATATTTATATCAAAAACCAGCTTTTTACATTAGCATGTGACGTTCAGAACTAGCATACCCCCCGCAAACTTACGGGGAATTCGCTAACATTTTACTAAATTACTCACGATAAACGTTCACAAAAAGCATAACAATTATTTTAAGAATTATAGATACAGACCTCCTCTATGCACTCGATATGTCCGATTTTAAAATAGCTTTTTGGTGAAAGCACATTTTGCAATATTCTAAGTATATAGCCCAGGCATCACGGGCTCGCTATTTAGACACCCGGCAAGTTTAGCACTCACCATAATCATATTTACTATTATAAAAATGTCATTACCTTTTGTTGTCTTCGTCAGAATGCACACCCAGGACGTCTACTTCAATAACAAATGTTGGTTTGGTCCAAAATAATCCATCGTTATATCCGAATAGCGGCGTTTTGTTCGTGCGTTCCAGACACTATCCGAAATAGTAAAGAAGTGTCGCGCGCTTGGCGCAATTCCTGACAATAAAATTCAAAGTATTCAATTGCCGTACGTCGAAGCATGTCAACCGCTGTTTAAAATCAATTTTTACGTCATTTTTCTCGTAGAAAAGCGGTAAAATTCCGACAGGGAATCTCCTTTTCGGCAAACAGAGGAAAAAATCCCAAAGGCGGGGGCGGTCGGGGTCACGCGCATAAGCTAGTGTCTCTTGATGGGCCACTTGAGAAAGGCGATAATGTGTTTCAGCCTGGGGCTGGAATGACGACATTCTCTTTTTTCCCGGGCTATGAGAGCCTATGGACGACGTGGGAAGTGTCACGTTAGAGCAGAGATCCTTAGTAAATGATAGAGATGGCAAAGAAGTTCCAGAAATGGTCAGACAGGCCACTTCCTGTAAAGGAATCTCTCAGGTTTTGACCTGCCATTTGAGTTCTGTTATACTCACAGACACCATTCAAACAGTTTTAGAAAATTTAGGGTGTTTTCTATCCATATGTAATAAGTATATGCATATTCTAGTTACTGAGTAGGAGTGGTAACCAGATTAAATCGGGTATGTTTTTTATCCAGCCGTGTCAATGCTGCCCCCTAGCCCTAACAGGTTAAAGTCACAAAAAATTTGAATATTATCTGCTAAGACTACAATGTCCGATTGGAATTCAGGGAACTCAGGGAGGAACGCTGTATATGGCCCAGGAGGCCTGTAAACAGTAGCTATAAAAAGTGATTGAGTAGGCTGCATAGATTTCATGACTAGAAGCTCAAAAGACGAAAACATTGTTGTTGTTTTTTTTGTAAATTGAAATTTGCTATCGTAAATGTTAGCAACACCTCCGCCTTTGCGGGATATGGTCACTAGTGTAACCAGGAGGTGAGGCTACTCCTGCCCAGTAACTAGAATATGCATATAATTATTGGCTTTGGATAGAAAACACCCTAAAGTTTCTAAAACTGTTTGAATGGTGTCTGTGAGTATAACAGAACTCATTTGGCAGGCAAAACCCTGAGACATTTTCTGACAGGAAGTGGATACCTGATGTGTTGTATTACCTTTAAACCTATCCCATTGAAAAACACAGGGGCTGAGGAATATTTTGGCACTTCCTATTGCTTCCACTAGATGTCACCAGCCTTTACAAAGTGTTTTGAGTCTTCTGGAGGGAGATCTGACCGAACAAGAGCCATGGAACGATGATGGCCCATTAGACACCTGGCGCGCGAGTTCATGTTGGGTACCCTCGTTCCAATACGTTATAAAAGAGAATGCATTCGTCCACCTTGAATATTATTCATGTTCTGGTTAAAAAAGGCCCTAATGATTTATGCTATACAACGTTTGACATGTTTGAACGAACGTAAATATATTTTTTTCCCCTCGTTCATGAAGTGAAGTCCGGCGGGCTTAGATCATGTGCTAACAAGACGGAGATTTTTGGACATAAATTATGAGCTTTTTTGAACAAAACTACATTCGTTATGGACCTGTGATACCTGGAAGTGACATCTGATGAAGAGAATCAAAGGTAATGGATTATTTACATAGTATTTTCGATTTTAGATCTCCCCAACATGACGACTAGTCTGTATCGCAACGCGTATTTTTCTGGGCGCAGTGCTCAGATTATTGCAAAGTGTGATTTCCCAGTAAGGTTATTTTTAAATCTGGCAAGTTGATTGCGTTCAAGAGATGTAAATCTATAATTCTTTAAATGACAATATAATATTTTACCAATGTTTTCTAATTTTAATTATTTAATTTGTGGTGTTGACTTGACTGCCGGTTATTGGAGGGAAACGATTTCCTCAACATCAATGCCATAGTAAAACGCTGTTTTTGGATATAAATATGAACTTGATGGAACTAAAAATGCATGCATTGTCTAACATAATGTCCTAGGAGTGTCATCTGATGGAGATTGTAAAAGGTTAGTGCATCATTTTAGCTGGTTTTATGGTTTTGGTGACCCTGTCTTTGAATTGACAAAACATTACACACAACTCTTGTAAATGTACTGTCCTAACATACTCTAAATTTATGCTTTCGCAGTAAAACCTTTTTGAAATCGTAAAACGTGGTTAGATTAAGGAGATGTTTATCTTTCAAAGGGTGTAAAATAGTTGTATGTTTGAAAAATTTGAATTTTGACATTTATTTGGATTCAAATTTGCCGCTCTTGAAATGCACCTGCTGTTGATGAGTGCACCACGGGTGGCACGCTAGCGTCCCACCTAGCCCATAGAGGTTAAATAAAAGTAGAGATCACATCTTCTCATCCAGGGAGTTCAGACACACAGGGAGGGAGCCCATAGAGGTTAACCTGTTGGGTCTAGGGGGCAGCATTTGCACGTCTGGATAAAAAAAATGTACCCGATTTAATCTGGTTACTAATCCTACCCAGTAACTAGAATATGCATATACTTATTATATATGGATAGAAAACACTCTAAAGTTTCCAAAACTGTTTGAATGGTGTCTGTGAGTATAACAGAACTCATTTGGCAGGCAAAACCCTGAGACATTTTCTGACAGGAAGTGGATACCTGATGTGTTGTATTACCTTTAAACCTATCCCATTGAAAAACACAGGGGTTTAGGAATATTTTGGCACTTCCTATTGCTTCCACTAGATGTCACCAGCCTTTACAAAGTGTTTTGAGTCTTCTGGAGGGAGATCTGACCGAACAAGAGCCATGGAACGGTGATGTCCCATTAGACACCTGGCGCGCTACTTCATGTTGGGTACCCTCGTTCCAATACGTTATAAAAGACTATGCATTCGTCCACCTTGAATATTATTCATGTTCTGGTTAAAAAAGGCCCTAATGATTTATGCTATACAACGTTTGACATGTTTGAACGAACGGAAATATATTTTTTCCCCTCGTTCATGACGAGAAGTCCGGCTGGCTTACATCATGTGCTAACGAGACGGAGATTTTTGGACATAAATGATGAGCTTTTTTGAACAAAACTACATTCGTTATGGACCTGTGATACCTGGAAGTGACATCTGATGAAGAGAATCAAAGGTAATGGATTATTTACATAGTATTTTCGATTTTAGATCTCCCCAACATGACGTCTAGTCTGTATCGCAACGCGTATTTTTCTGGGCACAGTGCTCAGATTATTGCAAAGTGTGATTTCCCAGTAAGGTTATTTTTAAATCTGGCAAGTTGATTGCGTTCAAAAGATGTAAATCTATAATTCTTTAAATGACAATATAATATTTTACCAATGTTTTCTAATTTTAATTATTTAATTTGTGACGCTGACTTGACTGCCGGTTATTGGAGGGAAACGATTTCCTCAACATCAATGCCTAGTAAAACGCTGTTTTTGTATATAAATATCAACTTGATAGAACTAAAAATGCATGCATTGTCTAACATAATGTCCTAGGAGTGTCATCTGATGGAGATTGTAAAAGGTTAGTGTATCATTTTAGCTGGTTTTATGGTTTTGGTGACCCTGTCTTTGACTTGACAAAACATTACACACAACTCTTGTAAATGTACTGTCCTAACATACTCTAAATGTATGCTTTCGCCGTAAAACCTTTTTGAAATCGTAAAACGTGGTTAGATTAAGGAGATGTTTATCTTTCAAATGGTGTAACATAGTTGTATTTTTGAAAAATTTGAATTTTGACATTTATTTGGATTCAAATTTGCCGCTCTTGAAATGCACCTGCTGTTGAAGGAGTGCACCACGGGTGGCACGCTAGCGTCCCACCTAGCCCCAAGAGGTTAATACCATTCCACTTATTCCACTCCAGCCATTACAAGCCTGTCCTCCCTAAATAAGGTCCCACCAACCTCCTGTGGTACAAACACAAACAGTAAAATATAACATAAAAAATGCAAAGTGGTAAAAGATCAGAAAATATTACAAGCCTGTCATGTGTGAGTGTCCAGTGTGTGTTTGTCCATTGTGTGTGTGTGTGTGTGTGTGTGTGTGTGTGTGTTCAGTGTGTGTGTGTCAGTGTTTATGTGTGTCAGTGTGTGTGTGTCCAGTGTGTGTGTGTGTCCAGTGTGTGTGTGTGTGTGTGTGTGTGTCCAGTGTGTGTCCAGTGTGTGTGTGTGTGTGTCCAGTGAGTGTGTGTCCAGTGAGTGTGTGTCCAGTGTGTGTGTGTCCAGTGTGTGTGTCCAGTGAGTGTGTGTGTCCAGTGAGTGTGTGTGTCCAATGTGTGTGTATCCAGTGTGTTTGTCAAGCATGTGTGTTTCAGTGTGTGTGTGTGTGTGTGTGTTTCAGTGTGCGTGTGTGTGTGTGTGTTCAGAGTGTGTGTGTTCAGTGTGTGTGTGTGTGTTTCAGTGTGTGAGTATGTGCCGAGTGTGTGTGTGTGTGTGTGTGTGTGTGTGTCCAGTGTGTGTCTGTGTTGAGTGTGTGTGTGTCCAGATTGTGTCCAGTGTGTGTGTGTGTGTTCAGTGTGTGTGTGTGTGTGTTCAGTGTGTGTGTGTGTCCAGTGTGTGTGTCCAGTTTGTGTCCAGTGTGTGTGTGTGTGTGTGTGTTCAGTGTGTGTGTGTGTCCAGTGTGTGTTCAGTGTGTGTGTGTATGTAAGTGTGTGTGTGTGTGCGTCCAGTGTGTGTGTTGAGTGTGTGTATATCCAGTGTGTGTGTGTGTGTCCTGTGTGTGTGTGTGTCCTGTGTGAGTGTGTGTGTGTGTTGAGAGTGTGTGTTCAGTGTGTGTGTGTTGAGAGTGTGTGTTGAGAGTGTGTGTTGAGAGTGTGTGTGTGTGTGTATGTGTGAGTGTGTGTGTGTGTGTGTGTGTGTCCAGTGTGTGTGTGTGTGTGTGTCCAGTGTGTGTGTGTGTGTGTCCAGAGTGTGTGTGTGTGTGTCCAGAGTGTGTGTGTGTGTCCAGTGTGTGTGTGTGTGTGTGTTCAGTTTGTGTCCAGTGTGTGTGTGTGTGTGTGTGTGTGTGTGTTGAGTGTGTGTGTGTGTGTGTTGAGAGTGTGTGTGTGTGTGTGTGTGTGTTTCAGTGTGTGTGTGTGTGTCCAGTTATTATTTCAGGGACACTGAGGATTCAACATGAACTCTAAACGCTGGATAGAGGGGCTCAGTGAATGTGGAGGTGAATGTGATCAGGTGGGTCAGTGTGTCAGAGGAGGCTCTATAGAAGGACAGAGTGCCGGCTGACCAGTCCAGATACACTCCTACTCTGTGGGGGCTGGAGGAGGGGACGTCTATGGTAGTGGAGTTATTATTATACCAGCTGGAGGAGGGGACGTCTATGGTAGTGGAGTTATTATTATACCAGCTGGAGGAGGGGACGTCTATGGTAGTGGAGTTATTATTATACCAGCTGGAGGAGGGGACGTCTATGGTAGTGGAGTTATTATTATACCAGCTGGAGGAGGGGACGTCTATGGTAGTGGAGTTATTATTATACCAGCTGGAGGAGGGGACGTCTATGGTAGTGGAGTTATTATTATACCAGCTGGAGGAGGGGACGTCTATGGTAGTGGAGTTATTATTATACCAGCTGGAGGAGGGGACGTCTATGGTAGTGGAGTTATTATTATACCAGCTGGAGGAGGGGACGTCTATGGTAGTGGAGTTATTATTATACCAGCTGGAGGAGGGGACGTCTATGGTAGTGGAGTTATTATTATACCAGCTGGAGGAGGGGACGTCTATGGTAGTGGAGTTATTATTATACCAGCTGGAGGAGGGGACGTCTATGGTAGTGGAGTTATTATTATACCAGCTGGAGGAGGGGACGTCTATGGTAGTGGAGTTATTATTATACCAGCTGGAGGAGGGGACGTCTATGGTAGTGGAGTTATTATTATACCAGCTGGAGGAGGGGACGTCTATGGTAGTGGAGTTATTATTATACCAGCTGGAGGAGGGGACGTCTATGGTAGTGGAGTTATTATTATACCAGCTGGAGGAGGGGACGTCTATGGTAGTGGAGTTATTATTATACCAGCTGGAGGAGGGGACGTCTATGGTAGTGGAGTTATTATTATACCAGCTGGAGGAGGGGACGTCTATGGTAGTGGAGTTATTATTATACCAGCTGGAGGAGGGGACGTCTATGGTAGTGGAGTTATTATTATACCAGCTGGAGGAGGGGACGTCTATGGTAGTGGAGTTATTATTATACCAGCTGGAGGAGGGGACGTCTATGGTAGTGGAGTTATTATTATACCAGCTGGAGGAGGGGACGTCTATGGTAGTGGAGTTATTATTATACCAGCTGGAGGAGGGGACGTCTATGGTAGTGGAGTTATTATTATACCAGCTGGAGGAGGGGACGTCTATGGTAGTGGAGTTATTATTATACCAGCTGGAGGAGGGGACGTCTATGGTAGTGGAGTTATTATTATACCAGCTGGAGGAGGGGACGTCTATGGTAGTGGAGTTATTATTATACCAGCTGGAGGAGGGGACGTCTATGGTAGTGGAGTTATTATTATACCAGCTGGAGGAGGGGACGTCTATGGTAGTGGAGTTATTATTATACCAGGCAGAGTAACTGTTGTCATCGCAGACCAGACTCCAGGACTTGTCATTGTATCCAAGCCAACAGTCATCACCCCTTCCTCTCCTGCTGATTCCTTTATATGTCACTCCTATACCAGCCCCCATTATCCCACTCCACTCCACCTCCCAGTAACAGCGCCCAGTCAGACCCTCTCTACACAGCACCTGTCTACAGACCTCAAATCTCTCTGGGTGATCAGGATACGGCTGCTCCTCTCTCCTACATGTCACCTTTCTGTTCTCCTCAGACAGAGAGAGGCGTCTGTGTACTGTGTTTAGGTCCAGTGTGAGATCACAGACATCTGATGGATGAAACCAGACACAATATTAGAAATCATCATCATTCACATTAGAATGTTAACTCACTTTTCACTAATTCATTTAATGTAGATGTTTCTAGGTATCAAAAGGAGAAGTTAACCTCTTGGGGCTAGGTGGGACGCTAGCGTGCCACCTGTGGTGCACTCCATCAACAGCAGGTGCATTTCAAGAGCGGCAAATTTGAATCCAAATAAATGTCAAAATTCAAATTTTTCAAAAATACAACTATGTTACACCATTTGAAAGATAAACATCTCCTTAATCTAACCACGTTTTACGATTTCAAAAAGGTTTTACGGCGAAAGCATAAATTTAGAGTATGTTAGGACAGTACATTTACAAGAGTTGTGTGTAATGTTTTGTCAAGTCAAAGACAGGGTCACCAAAACCATAAAACCAGCTAAAATGATACACTAACCTTTTACAATCTCCATCAGATGACACTCCTAGGACATTATGTTAGACAATGCATGCATTTTTAGTTCTATCAAGTTCATATTTATATACAAAAACAGCGTTTTACTATGGCATTGATGTTGAGGAAATCGTTTCCCTCCAATAACCGGCAGTCAAGTCAGCGTCAGAAATTAAATAATTAAAATTAGAAAACATTGTTAAAATATTATATTGTCATTTAAAGAATTATAGATTTACATCTTTTGAACGCAATCAACTTGCCAGATTTAAAAATAACCTTACTGGGAAATCACACTTTGCAATAATCTGAGCACTGTGCCCAGAAAAATACGCGTTGCGATACAGACTAGACGTCATGTTGGGGAGATCTAAAATCGAAAATACTATGTAAATAATCCATTACCTTTGATTCTCTTCATCAGATGTCACTTCCAGGTATCACAGGTCCATAACGAATGTAGTTTTGTTCAAAAAAGCTCATCATTTATGTCCAAAAATCTCCGTCTCGTTAGCACATGATGTAAGCCAGCCGGACTTCTCGTCATGAACGAGGGGAAAAAATATATTTCCGTTCGTTCAAACATGTCAAACGTTGTATAGCATAAATCATTAGGGCCTTTTTTAACCAGAACATGAATAATATTCAAGGTGGACGAATGCATAGCCTTTTATAACGTATTGGAACGAGGGTACCCAACATGAAGTAGCGCGCCAGGTGTCTAATGGGACATCACCGTTCCATGGCTCTTGTTCGGTCAGATCTCCCTCCAGAAGACTCAAAACACTTTGTAAAGGCTGGTGACATCTAGTGGAAGCAATAGGAAGTGCCAAAATATTCCTAAACCCCTGTGTTTTTCAATGGGATAGCTTTAAAGTCAATACAACACATCAGGTATCCACTTCCTGTCAGAAAATGTCTCAGGGTTTTGCCTGCCAAATGAGTTCTGTTATACTCACAGACACCATTCAAACAGTTTTGGAAACTTTAGAGTGTTTTCTATCCATATATAATAAGTATATGCATATTCTAGTTACTGGGTAGGATTAGTAA